>NW_026651485.1:0-10000 GCF_028751815.1 Salvia miltiorrhiza | reverse complement strand
AACCTCTTAAGAGCTCAAGTTGTTGAATTATTTTCTATGTATCAAAGTTTATTTTAAAGGATGTTTCATGAAAGATTTAGTATATGTGCGTAACAAGTTTGGGACTATTTATTTTAAATGAGGTCCGTTCTTTTATTTAAATTATGATGGACTTTTAATGAATATTTTTGGGATTAAACTCTTATTTCTTGATTTATATAAATTATTTTTTTTAAGGACTTATAAATATGAATTTCGTAGGCCTACTGACCTACTGTGATCGACGGTTTGTCGATGTCTAATAGCTTTGAAAATTTTATAGCAAGTCCCTACATGAGTCTTGAGTACCCTGGTAAAATTTCAAGCCATTCCAACTTCGTTTGATACTTCTTTAAAATGCAAAACCTAAACTGCACATTACTACCGAGAATTTCAGAGAACAGAGGAAAGAGTCATTCATTTCAGTAGCTTCCTGTGTGATCTAGATTTCCAAATTTTTATGGTATTAACCTTATTGTGTTAGCTAGATATCCACCAAAGTTGAGCCCAGTTTGACAACGTTTACTATTTTTCAAAAATCCAAGTTTTCGATTGTTCAAAACTACCGAACATGGTAGATCGTGGTAAAAACGTCATATCTCTCAAACCACTTGGCGTTTTCGACTCTACTTTTTTTTATATGAAACTAGACTCGAAGATCTTTCTTTCGGTATGAGTCTCGAGTCCAGGAGATGTCGGAGTCAGAACAGATTAAATTTTGAAGTTGAGTCAGTGTAAAAACAGAGCATGTTTTGATGATGTTTGATTGTGATTCTTATGTGCCTTATGTGTTTGTGTTGCCTATGTGTTTGAATGAGATTAGACGAGGTATGATTGATTTTTGACTGTCTTTAATGTAACGAATTATGGATGCTAGAACCCTAAAACATTAAAAGATACCCTAGGCACATAGAATTAGACTTTGTCTTATGACAATTTCTTCACGAACTTATCGACTCTTCATCAATGAAGGTCCGGGCGACAGAAAGTGAAGCCGAAGAAGAAACGACTCCACGCAGCTTTAAGAACAATTGAGGTGGGCATTACTTTTACTATACGTATATAGAGATCCCCTGCGTGTCGTAGGCCTCTTATACGAATATATGCATGAGATGATTTTAACTGTTAATTTCAGTTTATTATTATGCCCAAATGATAAATGACTCTTATGAAATGAAAATGAAAATGTTTATGAAATGAAAAGTTTATGAAATGATTGACTGCCAAAAATGTTTATGTTTTTTTTTATGTATCCTATCTGTGTTGGTTCGCCAACTTTAAAGGAAATCCAATTGGGATCCTATGCTAGACAAAGGTCGCTAGCTAGGGTTAACGTGTACACTCATGGAGACCGCGAGTCGCTTGCGACCGGTCTTGGCGTCCGTGGTAAGGAGGCCTCCTTCCCGGCGCGTGACAGAAAGGACAGATATGGATCATATAGACTGAAAATGGGATGCGCATCCACCTTTATGAAAATGAATGAAATGTTTTAGTAAGCGCAGGTCATTCAAGAAAACCCTGTGTGTTACTGTTGGCAGTTCAATTTATATATGTATGCATGTTGTATTTTCGGCTTATGTCACTGAGTATTTTTATACTCAGCCCTGCATGTATTTCTAAATGTGCAGGTTGAGCAGGCGATGGAATGGATCGGTGTTGAGCGGATTTCCCTTTTGATGTTTATGTAATGAAACCTTGAGTATGCATCTCCATATGCATAACTCACACGTTTTTTCGCTGCAAACACTCTGACTTATTTATCATTTCTACTTGAACTTATTACTACTTCATTTTAATTAACTTTCAGTTGGGGTCTAGTCGTTATGGCAGACTCATTTGTGAATTACCCAAGTGGTTATATATATATACCACTAGTTTGTTATTAATGTTGGTTACTTAGTAAATCCCCTTTAATTTCCGTTTCTTATTGTTCACCCCAAGTCATAACCCCGGTTAACCCGTCATTGGGATAGTGGGCTGTGACATCAACCACTTTTCCTAAAACGTAGCATTTGACTAAGTTTCGATTGTTTATTCTTCTACCTACTTCAATCAATAATCTGCAAGATTTACAATTTATTCTCCAACAAATAATAATTAACAGAAAAGATGAAACAGTCAAATAAATCGATTACTCACTCACATCTCAGTTCTCGATGGCGCTAACCGAGAGATGGTGGACGGCGGCGGCGGCGGCCTGTACTGCTGTCAGTCGGGAGAGAGGGAGAGAAAGAAGCAGATGGGGACTATGTTTTTAGGATATGACAGATTGAGGATTTTCCCTTTTGCGTAGGGTACCGTCAAGGAGAAGAGAGTATTTTAGTAATACAAAAAGTTTTTTAATTATATTTTTATATTTTATACACTTATTACCAGTTTGCAAAGAAAAAAAAAACCCACAAAACACTGATTTGATTTACCTGTATCAGATGCTCAAAGCTTTCAAAGTGAGGGAGACGAAAAACTTGAAAGCTCCTTTTAATTTCAATGAAGTGCAAACGGGAAACAAAGATTATAGCATTTGAGTAAATGGAACGAGGTCCATCGCTAGATGCATAATAGCAATGGCAGGCTGAAGCTCAAATAAGCCCTAGAATTAAATAAATATTTAAATATTCTAAATTACTTTAAAAAAAAACTTAACACTAACCCGCCGCCCGCCCACCCTTCTCTCTCTTTCTTTTTCTCTTCTTCTTCCCCCACCCCCTCTTCCTCCACGGCTCTGTATTCTGCCCTTCCATTTTGTATATTTTTTTACCTACGCGTGCATGATGCTCGGTGCCGCCCTCGAGCCATGAAGGCACACCAGCCCGCCACCCCTCCCTTGGTGCCGACTCGAGCTCGCGCTATATATGTGGGCTGGATGGAGATGGTTTTTTAAGCCGATCGATAGAGACTTCATTTAAATTCAAATTCGAGGCCAAAGGCAGACCTACATCAAAAAATTTGTAGTGATTTTTGCTGCACATTTAAGTTATACATGTAAGTTTTTTGGAGATGACTCTTGTTCTTGGAATATTTGTAGTGAATTTTGTAATGTAAAGACACTATTTTTGGGCTTCAATTAACTGGATTAAATTACGGAGTTACATCATTTAGTATTTCTTTTACGTACACTGTCGATTATCATCTACCTTCCGTTAAAGTCTTCTTCATAGGTAACAACAAGATCAGGATCAATCGGAGACTCCGGACTCAACTTAGATATAAGGAAGCTTTCAAGGTCAAACTTCTTGGGCTCTTCTTGCACCGTGGAATCCTTTTTTTGCTTTTTCTGAGCAAATTCTTCATGCATCCAGGAACTGGAGGCGGGACCCCAATCGAACTTCTTAGGGTCTTTTTGCATCGTGGAATCCTCTTTCTAAGCAAATTCTTCGTGCATCCTGGAACTAAAGGCGGCATCTGACTTCTTGGGGTCTTCTTGCATCTTGAAATTTTTTTTCTGAACAATTTCTTGGTGCACGGAATTGATGAATGGTATGAGGGTTTCATACTCTGGTAGCCATGAACTACAACAACAAGTTGTCTTTTTTTTTTGTGACATTGTAGCACAAGAAGTTTTTTTTGTGACATTGTTTTCTCTTCTTTAAAATTGTTCTCTCTTTGTTTTCCCAAAAGTGGGTCTTCTATTTATAGTCAAATTTCTTTTACTCAAATGCTTTCTGACTCTTTAATTAATTAATGTTTTTATTTAATTATTATTTAACAGTACGTCAAAATTACTCCGTATGCTAATTTTCAATTTAATTTGAAAAAAACTGAGGAAAGAGCATAAAAGATATCACCGATACCGTGCAAAAAATTGCATATGAGAGAAGAGGAAAAATAGAATATGAGGATATCGGGTATATCAGATTGATATCCATATACTAATTTACCAAACATGAGGTATGGATATGGGCCATATCCATACCCATAGCTGATACGCAAACACTTATAAGAAACCGGTCTCATGTATGAGACCAGATTTTATATAATCATAGCTATTTGTCAAGACTAATACAAAAGTGGTACATTGGTACACTGGTTGTAGTATTAAAATTTCTGTGTGTTGACGAGGGTTTGGACCCTCTAAGCTTTTTTTAAAATCTTTTCTCCAGTTTTTTTGTTTTCAGCTTCATCATTGCAATTTTTTTAGCTTTTTCTTCAACTTTTTTTACTGTGCTTTTTATAGCGTTTTTAGCGTTTTAATTTTATATATTTTTTTTTCTTTTTTGTGTTTGTTTAGCATTTTTTTCAATGTTTTAATTTAATATATTTTTTCTGTATTTTATTATATTTTGTCATAAATTATTTTTTTAGCATTTTCAACTTTACAATTTTTTAAGCTTTTTCTTCATCTTTTTTTTTGTGATTTTTATAACGTTTTAGCATTTTTTTCGATGTTTTTATTTAATATTTTTTGACGTGTTTAATTATATTTTGTCATAAGCCTAAAAAATTATATATTGTCATAAATTATCTATTCTTTTTTAGTGTTTTCTTCCCGTTTTTTTCAACATATTTTTTCAGTGTTTTTTTAGTATTTTTTTTAATGCTTTTTGTTCATATAAAATAATACTTTCATTTGTATTATATATTACTTAATAGAAATATAACCTTTTTATAATAAAAAATATTACTTTTGCTTATATCAAATATTACTTTTACGTATATTAAATATTACTTTTTCTCGTATAAAATATTACTTAATAGAAATATGACTTTTTCTAATAAAATACATTTTTTTCTAATATTAATATTACTTTTGTTTTATATCAAATATACTTAATAAAAATATGAGTTATCATTTTTGCTTATTTTAAATATTACTTTTGTTTCTATAAAATATTATTTTTGTGCATATTAAATATTACTTTTGCTCATATCAAATATTAATTAATAGAAATATGAATTCTTCTAAGAACAAATATAATTATTTTTGCTAATATTAAATATTACTTTTGTTTATATCAAATATTACGTAATAAAAATATGACTTATTTTTTTCTTCTATCACTTTTGCTTATATTAAATATTACTTTTGCGTATTTCAAATATTACTTTTGTTTTTATCAAATATTACTCAATAAAAATATGACTTATTATTTTTGCTTATATCAAATATTACTTTTGATTATATTCAATATTACGTTTGTGTATATCAAATATTAGTTTTGTTCATATCAAATATTAATTATTTCTTAAAATGTAGTAGCCCGCTCTTTTATTTTATGATTAAGAGCAATAAATGCAATATTTATTTATTACATCTTTCAGTTGTTTTAATCCAGCGATTAATATTCAGTTAATTCAGCTTAGAGTTCTGAATTAGATGCCATTACCTGAGGTGACCACGATTGAATTATTGACTAGTTAATGATTTATTCCAGAATGATAATTGACTTAGCCAAGTCAAGTTATTATTTTAATTGTAATAGAAATATTATTTCTATTTATGTAACATTATTACTTGAGTCGTGAGTTTACTCCGAATTGTGAAGTGAATTAAATCTACGGATTTAATTTAGATTTATTCTACGAGTCACGATTTTAATAGACGAAAAGTCAGCTATCAAAATACGAGAATTATTAGAGTATTTAGTATTATTAGCAAAACCCGGGATTAGTTTTACAGATACGCTATACTAGCAAGACCCGGGATAAGTATCAGATACCGCTTTATCAAGATACTGAAGGATTTTATTAATCACATCAACTTTACACTTACAAACACCATCTCTCTCACTCCTAGCTACTCTAGACTATCCCATTACATCAAGAAGAAGAAAAAGGAAAAAGGGGCGTGCGTGAGGGAGTGAAGAATAGCTGTGACAGCAGCTCACCCCCTCTCCTTCCCTCTGTAGCAGCAGTTCGGCCATGCCAAGGTACATCTAGGGGTCTTTCAGCCACCCCTATGACTGCCACAACCTATCCACCCACTGCAGCCTCAAAGCTATCAGCCAACATCCACCCTTATACAACCCAGCCATCAACTTTTTCAAGCTCCCTTAGTGCAACAGAATTCGAAGAAAGAGAGAAGGGATGAAACTTCTGCCAAAACTCCAAGGTAAACCTTGGCTCTAATCCCTCCACTTCCTTCTTGAATTTTCAGCCTGCATTCAATATGAAAACAATCCACAATTCATTTCAGTTCCTATCCTCTGGATTCAACAACAGCAGCAGCCAACCATGCACCAAACATTCGCAAAGCATTCAAGGTATTCATTGAGCTCCATATACTATTTTCCCATCATACATGCTCTACACTTAAGCATGATAAACAAACAATACCAATACATAGTTTCCGGTAATAACATAGTCAGTTTTTATGTGTTATTCATGAGACAGACAATGAGGACTTTCGAAATAGAAACAAACCACTATGGCTAGTTTTACCCACTGCATAATCGAAGTATAGAAATACTAGAGCTCAATAGAATCATGAACTGAGTTTACAACAAGCTTTGAGTTTCGTTCACAATAGAGTATTAAGAATGAACTTAGCTTTCTTTAAGGAGGGGAGGCTGCCCTGTTCCGCCGAACCGAAGAGCGTTGGCGGAGGCAGAGCTCTGCTGCTCGTCGGGCGAGATCAGGGGAGAACCCGGCGACGACGACGGTGAAGCTCTCGCCAGTTCACAGAGCGGCAGCGGAGGTACCATGTTGATTCGTCAGGCAGGAGTTAGGGCTCCGATTCCAAACCTCGATTGAACATGTGTACGTCTGCCTTGGGTGGAGAAAAGAGGAAGCAGAGCCATGGGGCGACAATCATCGCCGGATTTCGGAACAGAAGAGGCGTCGCGGGAGAAGACGCCGGCCGTTCTCCGGCTTCCGGATTCAGGCGGCGGCGATTTCGATTCAGGAGGAAATTTAGGACTTTCTTTTCTTTCCTTTTCAGTCGATTGAGGGCGGAAATTGGGAGGAGAAATAGAAGGATGGCCATACAGCTCCGCCGGCCTTCAGCAGCAGCAACGCCGCCGGAATCTCTAGAGAGGCGGCCGAGCCTCCGAAATCGACAGAGGAGAGGGAGATGCAAGCTCGGTTTCATGAGGGAATCGAAGGCGGACAAGAGAGAGAAGAGCGCCGGACTCAGGCGCGGCGACGGCCGACGTCGGCCGGAGCCGGAGGCGGCAGAAGCCCTTATGGAAGGGAGATGTTGATCGATTCTGAGAGAGAGAGAGAGAGAGGATGATTGTTAAGGAAGAAAAAAAAGAGTTGGGCTGCCCTTATGTCATTCCAGTGGGCCGAATTATTAGAGAATTGGGCTGGAGTTCTTTTTAACCAGGCCCACATTCCATCATTTAATTATTTGGGCCCAGAGTTTTTATTTTTATGTATGGGCTGTCATGGTTAATTGATTGAACCCAGTTTCTTTCATTTTATTAGATTGCCTTATCATTTATTGAGCCCAAGTAGAGATTGATTCTAGAATTATTAATCGATTAATTAGACTCAGTTAATTCTAAATACGGATAAATTTAGAACGAGATTATGAGATTTGCTAAGCGGGTTAGCAAACCCTAAGGCAGTGGATAAATTAGGATTAATAATCCGATATCATAAGATGAGCTTTAATCCTATAGTCTGGATTATTATTAACGGAACACGAGTCATGCATAATTATTTTACGCATTCTCCTTTACTGAGAATTTTTCTTAAGACAAATGTCTTACTTTATATTCTCGCATTAAAAGGTCAAGTAGGCGAGTAAAAGCTAGTCAGGAGTCACTAAGATATGACAAAGGTTTGCTTATCAGGTGGGCATTACTTTCATATATATATCAAATGAGTTTCATATTACTGTTGAACAAGCTATTTCATGATAAAATCTTTGAATTGAAGTTATTTTAAGTATTGTCTTGCCATAAAATGTTTCAATTTCAGTATGATATCTATCTGATGTGGCTTTGCCAATGATGAAATCGAATTCGGGTCCTGAGCAGTTGATAGCTATCCTGCCAGGACTAGTGTACACCAGTGACCGTGAGTCATCTAGCGGGTTGGCCGGTCAAGTGACCGTGAGAGGTGGCCACCTCTCCGGCACACAGTTCCAGATATGATAGATTACAAGAGAACTTAGACTGATCAGTCGAACTTTAAGAATCACAAATGAATTTAGTAAGCTTGGGCCTATTTAGCTAAAACTCCCTTGCTGTACTGTTTATGATGGCACGACAATTTACAGTTTCACGAAGCATGTTTATATGTTTACCTAGGCATACGTGCCCACTGAGTATTTTTGTACTCAGCCCTGCATGTATTTCTAAATGTGCAGGTTGAGCAATGGTTGATGAAGATGAAGTGAGGAGCGGAGCTTTTGTCATAAGTTGATTGAATAAACTCTTGGATACATGTCTTCATACATGTAATCAGATTATTATTTCCGCTGCGTATTCTTAAGTAATAAGCCTTTTGAATTAAGTCGGATTCATCCGAACTTACTAGTTAATTGAATCTTTGTGGCTAAACATAAGTTACATTATAAATGTCCCCTTCGCTCTCAATGATTAAGTTCGATCCTTCATTATATATTTACCCCTTCCTATCCCCGCTTTTAATCTCCCTCCCTTAGTCATGGTTTCCCGGCTTAATTATCTTTAATTAAGTCCGGTCGTGACAGAATGGTATCAGAGCAGTTCGTTTACTCTGAACCCAAGAGTTATCTATTAGCCTTAGTTTGGATATTAATATAAAAGTGTCGATCGACAAGAGCTCAGCACTTCATCACATCGTCATGCTCAATAAGAAAGAAAATGGTAATGATTTTCAAACGTTGAAAAGTTCACGTTTCATGCGAATGTACTGATGCTTACACTCAAGATTTATGTTTTATTGATTGATTAGATATCTCAATGAACTTAGATACGTTAAGAATGCATGATCACTATTACAAGATGAACAATAGAAATTAGAAACTCAATTATCTCTCACAATAGCTATAGTGAAGAGCCAAATCGAATGTCACTTGAAGAGACACGGGAATTCAATGAGAGTTATGCAATGAGACTAAAAGAAGAGTGTCACACACGAGTTAGTGACACGGGCATAGTGTTTCATTCATGTTGTTCACGCGAGACGGAACACCGAATCGACTAGTGCCTTATTTGATGATAGATCACGTGAGTCATTGCTCGTAGCGACGAGTGCGACTTATGTAATCAGATAGCTAGCGCGTAATTAGCTAAGCTTCATTTCAGATTCCTTGGTTATCGCCAGTTATTGCATGATGAGAACCTTCATGATTAATGTTTGAACCTCAGAGTTAGACTCACATAGAGTCATAACACTTTGTGTATGATGTTATAATATTGCGATTAGAACTATTAGCTTACAGTTTTAGATATTCGAAACCTTTCTGATTAAAGTTACCTATTACATTACACGTGAGCTTGATTTAGAACCCATGTTGATTACGATCACCTACTACGAATCGAAAGATGAGATGCAACGGGAATGAGTTCCCGAAGATGGTTAAGAGTTCAATAAGAGTTAGAAGCATCGACAACGGTTCGATATTGAAGTTAAGGAATTGGGATTCTAATGAGACACTGCGAGTATACTTAAGTTAAGTATACATACCTTAGCCTATCAGAGACATCGCCCTTGTTAGAACGTCTTGGATTAGACATTCAGTTTAGTAAGAAGAATGAAAGTGTTGACTAAGATCATTACATGACTTAGTATTATGTGTGGTGATACGTACCTTGTAAAGATTCTCAGAGAAGCAAAATCCTCTTCCTTATGGAAGGTATGATGATTAAGAAGGTCTTTAGCAAAGGCATGAGAGAGTGCTTCAAATTGCATGGTTGCATTTCAAGCGTTATGAGAATGAACGTTAACTACGAGAAGTACCACACTATGATCGTTTAGAGAGAGATTGTTGAGTAAGTTTAAAGATAGTTGAAAAGTTTTACTTCGCCTAGAAGATTTTAAGGAGTGATTTTGATTCTAAAGGCCAGACTTCAAGCTTGAGAATCTCCAGAACATTCTCAATGATAGATTT
>NW_026651484.1:167500-271360 GCF_028751815.1 Salvia miltiorrhiza | reverse complement strand
ATCCGCCTCCTCCGTTCCCCTCACCCTCTTCTGGAACACCACCGCCAGCAGCCCATGCAACTGGGCCGGCGTCCTCTGCGAAGACAACCGCGTCACTGCCCACCACCACGACGCCGCCAAGAACCCCCATGGCGCCGACCTCAAGGCCAAGAAGATGAAGAAATCGCGCCCCAAACCAACGCCTGCAACTCTGAAACCGCCGCTGCTACTGATGCAGCCGAGTATGCTCCCTACCCGAAACTGGAGCCGGACGATGTCGCTCCAGTAGCCGATACTTGGAGCTCCGCCCCTACTCACGCCGCCACCACCGGTTCAAACCATTACGTCTCCACCGATCCTGTGCCCCCCTTTTCCGATCAAGAATAATGTGGAGAAGGTGATCGTGTTGGGTAAATGGGGAAAGAAGGCTGCCGAAGCCTCTAAGAAGGAGAAGTAAGATATGGAAGAAACGTGACAAGATCATTCACGACGACGACTGTGCAAAACTGAAGGCGAGACTGCAGAGAAGTGTACCTCGACGGAGCACAGCCTCGTCGTTGCCGATATAGCTCCTTCGCCGTCCCGAAACTCACGATTGTTTCACCACCAAACACCGTAACAAAACAAGCTCCGGCTTCTACTTTCTCTCGACAGCAGCTAGGTTGGCGAAGGAAATGAGACAACAAATAAACTTCAGAGCATGTCATGTATGATTCAAAAGCAATAAGAGGAATGTCGCAAACATGCTTACTCTGATTGAAGATCCCTTCGCTACTTAAGTTGCCGAACTCCTTGCGGCACCTCCGATTGCCTCTAACTCTCACCTTCGACGCCTCTAGTGTCAAAGCCCGATCTCTCCTTTCGCCGGCGCATTACGAAAACAGCAACAAGCTAAGTTATCGTTCTCCGACTGCACCGTTTAGGCGCGGTCCAACACGAGGGATGGCAACAAGGGCGCTGATCATTCATGACGCCTCGAAGCAGCTGAGCATTTCTCTTAGGAGCATTGTGGTTGACTTATCTCTCAGATATGGCGGCATCATCAAGCTTCTTGTCATAACTGAAGCTTTCACCGATGAACACAGGTTTCATGCTAAGGGATGTGGCCTCATGCTAAAATCCACGAGCAAGACGCATTCAAGTACTGCAACCTATAACAAACACAAGGCAGATATCGAGGAAGAAACTCACAAGACGCTTGTCAGATACTCAAACTCGGCGGAGTTTAAAGAGATGGTGGAGGCTGCTCATAAGTTACAGGTTGAGTTTGGGATGACAGTGGAAGCAGGCATGCTGAAGGAGGTTGCAGTTGAATACGCCAAGAGCTACCAGGCCACACATGTAATTCTGGGAAGGAAACTGAGGAAAGAGTTAAAGTATTTCACCAAAAACCTATCCCGTGGAATATCTAGAATCAAATCCGACAACTGCATTGGAGTATCTTGAAGACCGCGAGAAAGCCGACAGCGGCGCTGAGCTTCGGAGGTACGGTGGTGAACGTGAAGCCGTCGCCGGTGGCGGAGAAGCCCTCTGCCCCGGAGAAGGACGTGCCCTCGCAGCCCGAGCCCGAGCCGGAAAAGGTAGCGACGCCTGCAGAAGAAAAGAAAGAAATAGGAAAGAAAGAAGAGGAGATTTCCTACTGCTAGTATTGAAAATGCAAATGGCTACTGAAATCTACTGCTAAGGGAATTGGTGAATGAGGAAGAGTGGCAACATTGTCTCTATTTATAGGCAAACTTCTCACCAAAAATCCTAGCTACCAAATCCCTAAACATAGCTGCCAGTGTACGAAGAGTGGAGTTCCAGCTGTTTTCCAGCCTGCAATAGCTCTCAAGCAAGAAAAAAAAAACATTGTTGCAGACTACATTTAATGCCATAATACTTCTCTATGCATAAAACTCCCTTTTTTCAGTTATGGGGCCAAAAAAAAAAAAAAAAAAAAAACTTGCTGCGAAAAAGATAAAAGGACAGTGGAGTTAGCTGGAATTGAAGTTGTGTTGCTGGAAAGGGTAGCCAAATATAAAATATTGGGCCTAGCCTTCAAAAAAAAAAAAAAAAAAAAAAAAAAAAAAAAAAAAATTCGTAGCAAGTTTGCAAAATTTTGAACTCCTAAATACGAGTATAAACTATTTATAAATTCAAAAAAATTCAAGCACTCCTAAATACGAGTATAAACTATTTAAAATTCCAAAATCAAATGAAGCACTCCTAAATACGAGTATAAACTATTTAAAATTCCAAAATCAAATAAAGAACTCCTAAATACGAGTATAAACTATTTATAAATTCAAAGAAATTCAAGCACTCCTAAATACGAGTATAAACTATTTAAAATTCCAAAATCAAATGAAGAACTCCTAAATACGAGTATAAACTATTTATAAATTCAAAAAAATTCAAGCACTCCTAAATACGAGTATAAACTATTTAAAATTCCAAAATCAAATGAAGCACTCCTAAATACGAGTATAAACTATTTAAAATTCCAAAATCAAATGAAGAACTCCTAAATACAAGTATAAACTATTTATAAATTCAAAGAAATTCAAGCACTCCTAAATACGAGTATAAACTATTTAAAATTCCAAAATCAAATGAAGAACTCCTAAATACGAGTATAAACTATTTATAAATCCAAAGAAATTCAAGAACTCCTAAATACGAGTATAAACTATTTAAAATTCCAAAATCAAATGAAGAACTCCTAAATACGAGTATAAACTATTTATAAATCCAAAGAAATTCAAGAACTCCTAAATATGAGTATAAACTATTTATAAAATTCAAATCCAAATCAAGAACTCCTCGATAAGAGTTTAAACTATCAAAATAAATTTCGAGACTCGTCTATTACCAAAGACATTTCGTCCATAAACAAGTCTCGATGGGGCAATTTGTAGACAATGAAATTGTCGTCGAATTAAATCGTGCCACGTGTAAATTCATGAATTAAATATTCAATTATATTTTCTATTTTATTAAATAGGATTTTATTCCTAATTAAATAGATATATATGATTAATATTTAATAAAATGAATTAATGGGCTTATTGGCCACTTAAGGCCCTAAGGCCCATGCATGAAGGCCCAAAGCCCATAAAGCCCACGAAGCCCATCTCTAAAATCTATAAATAGAGGTGTTGGGGTGTTCATTATCACAACTCGAAGGAGTGGAAGATCGAAGAGCACAAAGAATTCTCTCTAGTATCACAAGTAGAAGAGGCGGAGAATTGGAGAGTTCAAGTATTCTTCCAAGTATTCAAGTATCTTGAAGAATTCTATCTAACGTTCAAGTCTCCTTCAAATCTTCAATCGTTTGAGTATTCAAATCTTCAAGTATCCTTCGAATCTTCAAGTATTTGAGCATTCAAATCTTCAAGTATCCTTCAAAATCTTCAAGTATTCAAGTATCTTCAAGTGATCAAACCTTCAAATCTTCAAGTGATCAAGGCGTTCTTACAAATTCCAAGAACGATCTTCCTATCTTCAAGTATCCTTCAAAATCTTCAAGTATTCAAGTATCTTCAAGTGATCAAACCTTCAAATCTTCAAGTGATCAAGGCGTTCTTACAAATTCCAAGAACGATCTTCCTCAAATCAAATCAACCAAATCCCGAAGCTTCAAGGCGTTCTTACAAATTCCAAGAACGATCTTCCTCAAATCAAATCAACCAAATCCCGAAGCTTCAAGGCGTTCTTACAAATTCTAAAGACGTTCTTCAAATCAAATCAAATCAAGTTCAAAAGCTTCAAGGCATTCTTACAAATTCTAAGAATGTTCTCAAATCAAATCAAGTTCAATGTTCAATCCAAAATCATGACTTAAGTCCTTTGGATTGGCGTCATCAAAACAAGTATTTCAAGAACCTTCGAGCTTGTTCAAGAATCAAATGGAAGAGAAGAATCAGAGGATTAACTAGAGATTGCAACCCGCATAAATCTATCTTCAAATCTATCAAATTATCTTTGTAACGCATTTTGTATTTTATCAAATTGAAATACAAAAAAAATTTGTGTTTACAACTACATGTTTACTTTTTATAAATTTTCTAAACTTCAACATATATTTGTGTTGTGACCCATAACTGCTAATTTGTTCCTTAATTCCTAACCGCATAAAATTTTCACATGTTTTATCCTGAAGACGAAAGGAAAGTACAAATTTGATCATCGAATTGAATTTATTTTCATGGGACCACGTGATACTGCCATCCTGCACGTGATCTTCCTCCAAAACTAAAATAAGTTGCTAGTTGCTACATATACCATTTGACCTGCATAATAATGTCAACAACTCAAAAAAAAAAAAAAAACTCACGTCAAGGTTGCTTCTGTTTTTCAACAATGCTGGTATTCTGATCAAACTAATTTGATTAATACAAATACAAGTTTATACCCTTTGTTGTGTGTATTTTAAAATCAGAATCGATAATTTTGTTACAAGTATGTCGTAAATAAAAAGGTTACGTTTTGAATCATCTTTTAAATCGAACATTATGAATCATTAAAAGAGGATTTTGACACATGACTATACTTGCATAAGTATTTATAAATTTATATGCGTATCAAAAAAAGTTTGTAGATTTATGATAAAACATCGTCCTCAATCTTATTCTTGTGTGTTGTACACAAAGTAAACATTTAATTTTTGAAAGGACAAACTAAATATTTTAAAAGAACATATAAAAAGGAATCCAAATTCAATTTGATTTATCCAACAATACTACTACATGTTAATCAATTTATTTCATATAATTTATTTTCAGTCAAATTCGACTCTGCAATTAATACTTTATCCGTGACGTAATGATTATCTAGCATTTCGCGGAGTTTTTTTTTTTTTTTTTTAAGTAAATTCACATAAACATGAGATTAAATATAAAAACTTTTACCTACTTGTTTACTTGTTTGTGTCCAAATAAAATACCCCAACACGAGAATAAAATTTTATATAGGGACTGATTGATTTAACCCTTCTTGTCAAAACAGCCCGCTTTATTTGTTTATTTATTTATTATTGCCGGAATCGGTATCTTGATGTCTTTCTTTCTTGCTTGGCTAATTGAAACTTTTCAGCTTAATTATTTTAAAATTATTATTTTAGTTAAACGCATACGGTTAATTTAATCAAAAGAACACGCCAAATAAATTATTAACTCAGGTTTAAATTATTATAACACATTATCAATAATCGCTAATTAATGCACCGCCGTCGAGCGCCCACCACCAGTAATTAATCATCAATTATTGATCACTGCAAAAGCTAATTAAACAAAAAAAAAATGTGTATATGACTTAAAAGTTTAATTAGCTGACATAGCTAAAAACCTTGTAAATTTTTCTGCATCAAGAATTATCTACAACTTGCATTTTTTTTCCTAACAAACCCAAAATTCTAGAGCAAAGAATCGTATCTAAAGCACGTCACTTTTCTCAAAGGTGTAATTGCCTAATTAATTCTCTAATTTGGGGTTTTCTTGCCAACCACAACTTTTAACAAGTCTTAATCTAAAAAACCAGATTTATTAAAAAAAAAAAAAAAACCAGATTTATTACACTTTTTTGTGTTTCATTATTATCATTACAAAAAATAACAATTGATTGAAAATATTATAAGTGCATATATATGTAAATTATATAAGTGGAATGAAGTGAGGAGATGGTATATA
This sequence comes from Salvia miltiorrhiza, assembly GCF_028751815.1. NCBI lineage: Eukaryota > Viridiplantae > Streptophyta > Magnoliopsida > Lamiales > Lamiaceae > Salvia > Salvia miltiorrhiza. Next base: position 265,712 of record NW_026651484.1, on the reverse strand, counting down.
AAAAATATACCGAACCTTCCCTAAAACTCTCCAAAGTCAAAATTGTTTAATTTTGTTTGATGATTTTCTTTTGACTTTTTTTCACATGAATTCCCTTCACATTGATCATAGCCTCCGCTAATGAAATATTCTAGAATATATATTTACTAACCCCTCATCCAAACCCTCATTTCATGCCTCCCTAGACAGGTAGGATTGGTCCATGGTCTACTCTTGTTTATCTTATTTCCCAAGCCTTCAAACATAGCCAATCAAGAAAAGAGAAACAAATTGAATTCAAAACACTAAACAATTTCAAACTTTCTACCCTCTTAGAACCCTCTAGACATTACAAATTTTCAAATTTTTATCATCAAAACCACATATAAAACTCCCCCCAATTCTCATATCCCTTTCCATCCCACAATCTCTCTCTCATCCCAAATTACATAAAGAAAACATTCAACCCAACCAAATAAAACCATATGGGCACCCTAGTTGGGCATGTGGCACCTGGATTTGGCTTCTTTATCATTGGATTATGGCACTTATTCAACCACATCAAACTCCATGCCCTCCACCCCAAAAACTACACCTCACCACCATGGTTCCCTACTTCAAGAATCAAGTATTTGGAGCTCTACTTGATCATGTTCGGATGCTCCATGTCCATATCCATGGAGCTCTTCATCGGGCCCCACCGGCACCAGCCGCTCGCCCCGGATGGGACCATCCCTTCCAACCACCTACACAATTTCGAACACTCAAATATATCCCTCACTTTCTTCGTCTACGCCCTATTCTCACTCTTGCTCGACAAACTTAACCCCCCGGCTCGATACGGCCTCACCAACTTGCTTGGCGCCGTGGCGTTTGGGCAGCAACTCCTCCTCTTCCACCTCCACTCCGCCGACCACATGGGGGTGGAGGGCCAATACCATTGGCTACTACAAATTGCAATATTTGTATCACTTGTCACAACTCTTTTGGGCATTAATTATCCCAATAGTTTCTTGAATAGCTTCGTGAGATCGGTTAGTATATTATTTCAAGGTGTTTGGCTTATGGTTATGGGGTTCATGCTATGGACCCCTACCCTAATTCCTAAGGGTTGCTTCATGAACTTGGAGGAAGGCCACCAAGTGGTGCGGTGCCACGGAGAAGAGACTCTTGAACGTGCTAAGTCATTAGTCAACATTCAATTTAGTTGGTATGTTATTGGAGTCATTATTTTTGCCGTCACTCTTTACATGATTATGATCCGATTTTATTTGGAGGAGGTTCAATATCAATCTTTATCGAAATTTGTGTTGCACGATGAGGACGATGTGGATGATGTGGAGGCACAAAAGAAGATTAATCAGAGTAAGGTAGACCAGCCTAAGAGCTTTCTCAAAATTGGATTGGACATCGAAAGATAGAATTAATTAATACCCGATCAGTCAAATATAAGTTTGTATGTTTGAAATAGAGAATTTCATGTGCGTATTATTTTTTAATTTTTAAATTGATGTATTTAAGCCCACAATAATGTGGGCTTAGTTGTGAAATGTGTTTGAGGGAAGGAAAATGGTGTGACATGTATAGAATATAGTTTGCTGTGAAATCATGGCTTAGGTTGAAGTTTGTTAGCTCTTTCTGCTTGTTTGTACATGTACAGATCATTAAAGTGATTTTTTTTTTTTTCCAATTCTTCTTTCTTTTGCGTATATAATACGTCGCCAAATATATTTAGAGGGTGTTTGGCTGAGTTTATAAGCTCCTCAAAACAACTTATAAGCTGTTTAGGAGCTTATAAGTTCATCTAAAGTGTTTGGCAAAATAAGCTCTCAAACAGCTTATAAGTTCCAAAAATAAGCTCCCCAAAAAATAAGTTCATCTGCCCTAACTTATTTTTTTATAATCTTATACTATGCAACAATCAGGGTTAATTTCTTAAAAGGTTACCAAACTATGTGACTTGTATCAAATTAGTAACTAAACTTTAATTTGTTTCAAAATGATTACCCATGTTACATTTTATATCATTGAAGCTTTCTAATTTATTTTGATGCTAATTTTATCCTACGTGGCAACCGAAAAACTGTATAGACTATTCCATTTAAGCTGAATCATTAAAAAATTTGCCACGACACTTTCTAATAAAAATAAAGTAAATAATAAAAAAAAAACTAATGCAAGCCGCACCTGGAAACGGAAGTTTCTTCGCTGTCGTCGAGTATTGATTCAACCCTGTTGTTGATCCCCCCACAACATCATCACCCATCACCATTTCTCTCTCATCTTACTTCGTGCTCCTCATATTAACTATAACTATTATTTTTTTATCTCAAGATTCATTTTCTGGGCCTTCAATTAGTGACCTTTTTTTTCTTCACAATTTCAGCGAAGATACCCGCTTCCCGCTAGCTTTCCTTAATTTGGATGACAATTGCAACATTCAATTCAAAACGGAGGCAAAGTCGATCTTGGGAAGCAAAAGAGTTGTGTATTAAAGTTGAGAAGCACTAAAGTGTATCATGCAACACCTGCCCGCCTCGCCATGCCCCGCCCCGTCCCGACCCGGTCAGCGGTCATCATTGACCATTGACTTTTTCATTTTTTTTTTCTGTCTCCGCCTTCGCCTAATCTATAGATAATAATTGTGGCAACATTAATATTATTTAGCTCGCTCTGAGGCTTTCGGTCCCCCTTGCTTGACTCGAAAACATAAAAAAATAATAATAATAATTTTTGAAAAGTCAACAGTCAACAGTTGGCCATTGACCGTTGACCGATCAAGGTTGACCAGGGTCGGCTGGTCGGATCGGGTCGATCCGAACTGGTTGTACCCAAATTTTTGTCATTAAAGTTAACGACTAACAGACTGTTGACAAAATCATTTATTCACAGTGTAATTTGGAATCTAGCATGTGCTATATAAATTTGATTGCTTTTCAAATAATAATCCGTTGATTGTTTGGTTTCTATTGCTTGGTGTATTAATTATTAACTCTTTCATTTTATTGTATCATCTTCTCCCCCGCCTTGAAGGAGATTTTGATTTTAGGGGAAGAAACTTGGAGAAGAAACTACGGTTTCCACATGGATTGATTGGGTTTAGATTAGTTTTATTTTAAGTGTATTTACCGTATTTTGATTAGGAAGTTAGTCTGCTTATGTGGTATTTTGGTTTCCACTTAGGATAGAATTAGCATCAAAATTAATTAGAAACTTTGAATGATACAAAATATAAGTTGGGTAACCATTTTGATACAAATTAATGTTTGGTTACCAATTTGATATAAGAAATATAGTTTGGTAACCTTTTAGGAAATTAACCCCAACAATCATTTTACAAATATTTTTTAACTATAATTTATTATTTTCATTATATATCATTCAACTTTATTTTTCTTCGATTTTCTCTCTCTAACAAAAAATTCTTTCTCTAGCTTATAAACTCAATTATCCAAACACTTTGACAACTTATAAGCTCTTAAAAATTACATCTTATAAGCTCTTGAAACATCTTATAAGCTACAAAAGCTTATAAGCTCTTTAAAATAAGCTTAACCAAACACCCTCGTAATGGTCTAGAAAAAAGTTAATTCTAGACGTTTGATTGATTTGATTTCTTTGTTTTTAATGGCAATATATGCATTTATTGTATCAAATTTACATGGGAATGAAAAGAAAAAGACTAAGACTGAAGAACATATAAATATTTCGTGAAATGAAATGAAATTATTCGCTCAAACAATTAAAATACTTCACAAATTTACTTTAACACGAAGACACGAGCTCTAATATTTTATAGGAAATACGTCTAAATAATTGGACCTTATAATTAATCACTACCGTGGACTTTTCCTCTCGTATACTATATATGTAGTTTTTAACTCTATGCCATTACTACTTATTTGTATGTTTTAAATAGTTTGACTTTAAAAAATTCAAACATCTAATTTATAATTCTCTAATCTCAAATTATGCATTCATTCATGTTTCATTAAATAGGCACCATTTTCTGTACTAATTTGATTTCTCTATATTTTGCGTAAAAAAAGTTACACGTAGCTACCAACTTTTTTGGATTATATCTTGACGGCAGACGGCGGTGGCGCCGCCGGCTAGCCGCCAGACCATCAAGTTAGAAAAGATTGCGCAATACGGAATTTGAAAGTGAGTTAATTGCAAAATTAGCTTGAATTGAAATTTCCGCAGCTTAATATAATTGGACGATATAATATGACGTGTGCCCTTGGGTGATTTATTATTAATTACTCCCTCCGTCCACGAATCATCTTCCTATTTGGTGTTCGGCACGGGTTTTAAGAAAGCTGAAAAAGGTGGTGTAAAGGTGGTGTAAAAGACTAAAAGGGTAGTGTTAATGTATTGTGGTTACTTTTACTAATCTTGCACTAACTATTTGGCATTATTTTATTAGGTGAATTAAATGAAAGCATTTAAATGAATAAATTAGAAATAAAATTTTCAAAAAATAAATAAACTTGAAATTCAGAAAATAAATAAATAAATAAACTGAAAAATTCAGAAAATAAATAAATAAATACATAATTAAACTGGAAAATAAATAAATTAGAAATAAAATTTTCAAAAAATAAATAAACTGAAAATTCGAAAATAAATAAATAAATAAACTGAAAATTGAGAAAATAAATAAATAAACTGGAAATAAATAAATAAATAAGTAAACAAACTGGAAATAAATAAACTGGAAAATAAATAAACTGGAAATTCAAAAATAAATAAATAAATAAACTTGAATTTCGAAAAATAAATAAATAAACTGGAAATAAATAAATAAATAAATTGGAAATAAATAAACTGAAAATTCAAAAATAAATAAATAAATAAACTTGAAATTCAGAAAATAAATAAAAAAATAAACTGAAAATTCAGAAAATAAATAAATAAATAAACTGGAAATAATTTTTTCAGAAAATAAATAAACTGAAAATTCGAAAATAAATAAATAAACTGAAAATTAAGAAAATAAATAAATAAACTGGAAATAATTAAATAAATAAATAAACTGGAAATAAATAAACTGAAAATTCAAATATAAATAAATAAATAAACTGGAAATCAGGAAATTCGAAAATAAATAAACTGAAAATTCAGAAAATAAATAAATAAATTGGAAATAAATAAATAAATAAATAAACTGGAAATTCGAAAAATAAATAAATAAGCTGAAAATTAAAAAAATAAATAAATAAATAAACTGGAAATCAGGAAAATAAATAAATAAACTGGAAATAAATAAATAAATAAACAAACTGGAAATAAATAAACTGAAAATACAAAAATAACTAAATAAATAAACTTGAAATTCAGAAAATAAATAAATAAATAAACTAAAAATTCAGAAAATAAATAAATAATTAAACTGGAAATAAATTTTTCAGAAAATAAATAAACTGAAAATTCGAAAATAAATAAATAAATAAACTGAAAATTCAGAAAATAAATAAATTAACTGGAAATAATTAAATAAATAAATAAATAAATAAACTGGAAATAAATAAACTGAAAATTCAAAAAAAAAAAAGAAAATAAACTGGAAATCAGGAAAATAAATAAATAAACTGGAAATAAATAAATAAATAAACAAACTGGAAATAAATAAACTGAAAATACAAAAATAAATAAATAAATAAACTTGAAATTCAGAAAATAAATAAATAAATAAACTGAAAATTCAGAAAATAAATAAATAATTAAACTGGAAATAAATTTTTCAGAAAATAAATAAACTGAAAATTCAAAAATAAATAAATAAATAAACTGAAAATTCAGAAAATAAATAAATTAACTGGAAATAATTAAATAAATAAATAAATTAACTGGAAATAAATAAACTGAAAATTCAAAAAAAATAAAATAAATAAATAAACTGGAAATCAGGAAAATAAATAAATAAACTGGAAATAAATAAATAAATAAACAAACTGGAAATAAATAAACTGAAAATACAAAAATAAATAAATAAATAAACTTGAAATTCAGAAAATAAATAAATAAATAAACTGAAAATTCAGAAAATAAATAAATAAACTGAAAAATTCGAAATATACTACTCCATTTAATTAACTTCAAAATTGGATTAATTAGACAAGTAATGGTAAAGTGTGGTGGGTCCAATTGATAAAGTGTAGTAATTTAAAAAGTAAGGGAGGGTATATATGTCCAAAAAGCAGAGTAGGAAGTTAATTGGTGGACAAAATTTTAGAGGCAAACAGGAAGATGATTCGTGGACGGAGGGAGTATAAATTAAATGGATGGGTCCCCCCCTTTTCATTAAATGGTGGAGTGTGGAGATAGATAATTGAGTTTAATTTATTTTTAGTTTTTTGTTATCCACTTGTTAATCATCCTTGATCAATGATCCGACCACCTGTCTTAGTCCCAAGTACTTAGTAGTTAGTATCTCTAAACTCTAGATTAGTTACTCTTGTTTTGACAAATTGTGAATATAATTATATAATTAATTGTTTAGTGAAGCAAAATAATATTAGATAAATAATAACAACATCAATTGAATATCATATTATAAGTGGACACTTTATAGTTTATGGAAATAACATCGTTAATATTCTAACATGCATTTAAGAGAATATTGATGTCGTATATAACAATATAAAGATACATACTTATGAGATATTCTGAAATTATTAGACGAATTAAACTTCGTGATCTCTTAGCATGTGAAATGTTATACTATATGGCTATTTAAAATGAAATGGACTTATTGAAAATTAAGTCGGGCCAAATCATTAATATGTCATATAAAATTAGTTTTAACTGTTTTTCTAAGGAAGACTGAGCTGGATAATTACTTATTATTGATGATTTTGCTCGTTTAAGTAAAGTGAAGGGTACAAGTTCTAATTATATGCAATTTGTTTAATAAGATAAGAGCCGGCATACTATTCCAAAGAGACTCCACACGCTACAAAAGATATCGAAACTACTTCATTAAATATTATAATGAGTTCTCTCAAATATCTTTTTTAAGAAGAAAGGATATATATATATATATGGTTGGGTTCCGGTGGATCCCTATGCTTATAATAGATCCGTAGATCCAAATTTAGACCACACATTTTATGACATGTGGCGCATCAAGATGGTGACACGTGGTAAGGCATTTCAAGGCAAAATCTGGAGAGGAGTAAAATTGGAATGTAATTTTCGAAATTAAAAAAAAAAAATTAGATTTTCTCAAAATAGGTATATTTTAGATGCATAAAGTTTCATACGAGAATGCATGAACTTTCATATAAAAATGCATAAAGTTTCGTATAAAAATGCATAAGATTTCACCCCACCCCAACCCCCCCCCCCACACCCCTGAACCCCCCCCCCCCCTCCCCACCCCCTACCCCCCCAAAAAAAATTTATTTTTTTAAAAATTGATTTTCTGACCACTGACCCACCCCTACCCCCCACTCCCCCCACAATTTTTTTTTTTCTCAAAAACTGATTTTCTGACCACTGACCCCCCCACCCACCCACCCCCCACCCCAAAAAGTTTTTTTTTTTTTTTTTGAAAATCAGATTTAAAAAAAAATGGGGGGGGTGGGTGGGTGGGGGTGGGCCAGCAATCAGAAAATCAGTTTTTGAAAAAAAAAAATTTGGGAGGGGGGTGGGGTGGGGTGGCGAAACTACCAGATTTATTAAAATGAAATGCATTTTTTGTATAATTTAATGCATTTTTATGTGAAAACTTTATGCATTTTTGTTTGATTTTATATGCACGTGAAACATGCCTATTTTTGGGGGTGGTAATGGATGGGGAGGGTTGGGGGGTGGTATGGGGTGGGGTGGTGAAAATACCAAAACTAGAAAAATTAAATGCATTTTTCTGTTCAAAATTATGCATTTCATGTGAAAACTTTATGCATCTTTGTGTGAAACTATATGCATCTAAAATATATCTATTTTGAGAAAATCTAAAATATATATATATATATATATATATATATTTAATTATTAAATCCGAAAATTACATTCCAATTTTACCCCTCCAGATTTTGCCTTGGAATGCTTGGAAGCTCCTTGCCACGTGTCACCATCTTGATGCGCCACATGTCATAAATGTGTGGTCAAGATTTGGATCTAAGGATCTATTATAAGCATTGGGATCTATATGATCTCATATATATATATATATATATATATATATATATATATATATATATATAGTGCAGTTATAGTGAGAACCACAATTATCGTGAGAACATAAGAACCAATAAAATTACTGCGTCTGTTATACAAATTAATGCATCCGCTATTAAATTTAATGCATCCAAAAAAAATAATTTTTTTGCTCCCTTCAGGATTCGAACCCAGCATCTGCATCCATCCACCAAGATGATGCATTCACCGTAGATCTTAATGATCGAATGACTTAAAATGGTTCTCTGTTCTTATTTTATTAATGGTTCTTATTTGAACCTCTCCCTATATATATATATATATATATATATATATATATATATATATATATATATATCTGAATGATCAATATCAAGAAGTCATGATGAAAAATCTAGCTCATCTGCAGCCGAATTAGCCTCACACCGCATATGATAGAAATTAATCACAATGTGCCTCCTCGCATGTTCGAAAACCTCCCATAGCTTGTCATTTAAGGAGTTTGATCCCTTATACGTCTCATGAAGAACATGTATAAAGTCCGAAAAGATAGTAACGAGACCAATATCATTCTAAAGACAAAACCCAATGCTGATAATCATGGCATGAAGTTCTGCCATAAGGACTGTAACTGTATAGCCTGCCGATTGACTCCCCGCCGCAACCACCGTGCCATGGAAATCTCTTATAATAAAAGCAATACCCACACGCTGTCCACTACCTTGGAACGCGACATCCACATCCATCTGAAGAACACCAGCCTTCGGAGGTTGCCAGACTCTCTCCCCTTTAGCTGGAAACAGGCGTTGGGTAATGGCAAGTCAAGCATCATATCAGCGGCAAGGATACAGGCGTGAAAATTGACAATACCCTCTTCAAACTTAACTTTGCAAAGACACCGCCAAGCCAACCAAAAGTGATAGAGGCATCGTTCCAAAACCTACCTGCACGTTATGCCCCAAAAGTGGATTCTCTTCCGAACTATGCCCTCCCAAGCACAAGACACTAACAAAAAAAAATGACTCTATGTAGATCTAAAACAGACACAAAAACGAGCACAAATATGGGCTCATCACCAAACCTCATTTTGACTTTGCTTCACATAAGGAAGATGCACTGGAAGAAGTGGGCGGCTTGAGAAAAGAAAACCTAGCCAGACATAGCAAAAGAAAACATGAGCATAATTAAAAAGACAACAATTGAAAGAACTGAATTAAATAAAAACTCTGAATAAAACTGGAAGAATAATCTTGAATCTTCAATCCTTGCAGAAATCCAATCAGAACTCTAAAAACTGGAAAGCAATGAAAACTAAAAGCTATAGAACTTAAAACTAAAGTTAGGAACTCTAAATAGTCAAAAGAGAACCTATATATAGGCACAGAAGATAAATACAGTACAGAGTTCAAAAATACTAATAAAATCCGAAAATCTCGCAAAATCTCGAAAATTCAGAAATTTCCATTGGGCACTATTCACTGCTGCGCGCGACTTTAATTCTTGTTTCAGTCATATCTTCCTTGTTCGAACTCGGATTTGCGAACCGTTTGCGCCTACGAACTCGTATCGAGACGAACTACAACTTTCATTAATACAATAGGCTCAAATTCAGACTCCATATTTCTGTAAAATTCATCAAAGTACGAGCAAGTACTATGTTTCACAAGATAAAACAATTTAAGCACAAAACAATCATCAAACATTCAATTCCCCATAAAATTGACATCATATAAATATTAAAAACCATGAAAATATGAGTGTTATCACTACCTCCAATGTAATGATGGCTGAGATCATAGCTGTAGTGCATGGGATTACTATGAGTTTGGAGCTGGTGCTCGATGATATAGTCATCTATACGGATTCACTCTTAGCTGCAAGGACCATGGCGAACCCGAACGAGGATAAACATTTGTGACATCCTACAGGTCGCACGAAGTAGCTTCCTTCGTGGTGTTCGGCATATGCAGCTAGGGGCGGAGCTTGACTTTCGATTTAGGGGGGTCCAATTTTTTTAAATAAAATTAATAATTAAATTAAAAAATAAAAAATATATAATAAATTAAATTAAATTAAAAATAAATAATAATCATTAACATAATTATAATATCATTTAAATTTAAATTACAAAAAATACATTTCAAACAAATTTTCAAAATCATACAAAACAACTTAAAAAATCAAGTTGGATAAAATTTGGGGTTTTGGCAAATAAAATCATGAACTATTTCGAATTAACAATTTTAAAGTGACTTTAGAAATGTGGAGAATTAAATCACCATCTTTTCAATTTCTGTAATTTTGTCCCCCTAATTTTTTCTAATCGTCGGATTGTTGATTGGAGTTTATGTGGATTAGTTCTCCACGTAATATTCATGTTACGACGTAGTTTGCAATAAAATTACTAAATATTGAAAATTATGATGCAAATATTGTATACAGTCTATTTTTAATTTAGAGAAATTTTTAATTGAAACGACATCGTCTTTGTTAATCCACGTAAGCTCCAATTCAACATCCTAGCGATCGGAAAAAAAATGGGGAATGGAATTGCAAAATTGAAAAAATAGTGATTTCAATTCGTCACACTCAAAAGTCACGTTAAAATTACAAATTCGAAATAATTCATGATTTTATTTGCCAAAATCCCATAAACTTTCTAAGGCAAAGTAATTTTCAATTTAAAATTTGAAAAATAAATCTCTACAATCCAATCCAAGCATGATATGCATAAATTAATTATGTCTTTACTTTTTCAATACCTTAACTCTAAAGCTTACATATGGATTATAGTATAAAATACCACAACACAATAATGATGAAGATAAAATCGTACTCCCTTCGTCCACCAATTTGTGTCCTAGGGGAAGGTGGCACGAATTTTAAGAAAAAATGTACTGTTTATTTGTTGAGTGGAGAAATAGGCATAACTTTTAAGAAAAATAATTTATTTGTTAAGGACATAGTTACTAAAAATAAGTAGCATACGAATTGGTGGACGAACTAAAATTAAAAACTAGGACACGAATTGGTGGATCAAAGGAATATTGGCAAATAAAATCATGAATAAAATTACAAAAGTAACCCTACTATTTTTAAAAATTCCCGGGGGGGGCGGGGGCAATAATCCCCTACCCCATCCCTAGCTCCGCCCCTGTATGCAACGCTCGGCTAATCGCGTTGTTGATAGACTAGCTCAGTTTGCTAAGAACCTTTATGAGTCCGTCTGTTGGACGGAAGACTTCTGATCTTAGTTGATGGATACTGTATTGGATGATCTTTCGTGATTAATATACACGTCCTCTTTCTCAAAAAAAAAAAAAAAAAAAAAAAAAAAAGAAAAAAAAAAAGAGAAAGAACATTTATCATCAAAAGGGGACGAAATCGTGTAAGGATTTACTCAATTGTTTGGACCTAATTTGTATTTCGAGTTTGATTGGGCTACATTTGGTAGCTAGCTCTGTTCGTAAATACTAGTATATGTTTTTCTTAGAATTATAAATACTAGTATATGTTAGTATTGTCATTTTAAATGTTTAGAATTATACTTGGAAAGAAAAAAATAAAGGTGACTGGCGGTGTTTGAGGAGAGTCGATTGATGTTGTTGTTGTACGGTTGAGCGTGAGGAAAAGAGGCGACTGGTGGTGTTTGAGGGGGAAAGATTTCTGATTTAGGGCTTTAGGTGGAGGAGAGTCAGGCGAGATGGAGGTGTCGAAGGGGCGGCGACGCCGACGATTTTCGTCGGGTGGCTGTCGTTGGAATTGGGAGAGAGGGCTGTGAAATTGAGGGAACTAGGGTTTTCAATTTGAGGGTTTTGTTGGGTAGAGGGTTAGAATAGAGAGGGAAAGAGGATGGCATCGGGCTGGAGAGGTGGCAGCGGCGGTCCATGACTGTACGCGACAATGGAAGAGAGTCAAGCGAGAGGGAGGTGTCGAAGGTACGGCGGAACCGATGATTTTTGCCGAGTGGCTGTTGTTGGAATTGGGATTGAGGGAGCTAGGATTTTCAATTTAGAGCGAGGGGTGGAGGCGAGGCGCTGCAGCGTGGCTGCCGATGGCAGCCCTCGCCGGAGATGGAGGCGGCAAAGCAAGGAGCGATAGACCAGTATTAAAACGACGTTGTTTTCGTGCCACGTCATTTTAATTAATGACGTGTTACATACGAATGTTATGTTTAAAGACACGTCAGCTTTCCGGTTGCTGGACTTTAATTTTATGGAAAAATTGGAACAAATATAAAGTTCATGATTAAAAATGTAAGTTTCAAAGTTCGTGTGCAGAATGAAAAAATGACTATAATTCGTGTATTTTCATGCAATTAACCCTAATATTTATTTATTTTGAATATTTTTTTCTGCACATTTTATGCCACAAAATCAAGTAAGTGGAAGTTTTTTTTTTGAGAAAAAGTTAGTAGACATTAATCTGGAAAGTGCGAACTGATTTTGATTTTTAATTTTAAATAAATTGCGGGTACCTTTTTTTCTCTCTCTTTCTTCTTTATTTTCTTAATCATACTGTTTCACTGTTTCTCAAAATTATTAGTATTATTTTAGTCATAAAAATATATTGTCACTAATATATAATTGAATTAATGATCGTGATAAGTATTTTAATTTGATATATTATATGTAAAAATTAAATTTTAAAATGAACCATATTATGATCATTCAAAGTTTCTACAATGAATTATATAATTTTAATATATAATAGGTTATCTAATTTTTTATCTGATCCTTACATTATGCATAATTTTAAAATTTTCATTTATTCCATTTGAAAATTTGATTAGAGCATCACCAACGCTGGGTGCGAAGGCCGGATCGAACCCGGCCTATCGCACCCAGCGCCGTTGCTGCACCCGGGTGTGAGGGGGGGGGGGGGGCGATGGATCACACTCGGCGTTTGTGGGAGCGAAGGAGGGGGCGTGTTTACACGCGCCCCTTTTCAAACCAAAAAAAAAAAGGAAAATTAAAAAACAAAATTTAAAATCGGCAGTAGCCGTTTTTTCTATCCGTTTTTTTTTTCCCGTTGGCTTTTTTTTTTTTTAATTCTATAGCACCTCTATATATACATCTACAAATACCTCATTTTCTTCTTCATCCTCAAACATTCATCATTCTCCTCATTTTCTTCTTCATCTTCTACATTATTTCAACAAATAGCAATGGAAGGCGATTGGAGCAACTATTGGCGTGAACACCCTCAAAATCCATCCCCCGGCGAATCAAATGCTTCCAGGCAAGGATTCTCGTCGTTCACGCAAGAATCGAATGTCTTTCAAGCGGCGGCCACCAATTTGAACCCCCGCTTTGCCGCCGTTGCCAACCCCGAGCCCGACGTGGAGGAGATTGCTTCTATGCCGGCGGCCAAACGTAGCAACTATTTTCCGCCAGAAACGGTGCTAATTTGCCGTTTGTATTGCGAGCACACCCACGACTCTGTGGTGGGTGTCGACCAAAAAGGGGCGAAGTTTTGGGGCGCCCTCTGCACCCAATACAACACTGAAAAGCCCCGAGGATCTATTTCACGCGACGTCACGCAAATCAAATCTCACTTTCAATGGGTGGCGAAGGATTCGAAGAGGTTTGAGGTCATGCACAAAAAATGTCACGATCAATGGAAATCAGGCATGAGTGATGGTCAAATCCTGGAGCAAGCAGAGGCAATGTGGCTAGCCGAGTACCGTGTTCCGTTCCGGTATTCGCATGCATGGAAGATCTTGCGCAAGTCCAAGAAATTTGCAAGTCTCGGCGAGGATGTTCACTCCGATGTCTATTCGGACAAACGATCAAAAGGGTCCGACGGTCTTCCCACAACGACTTCTAGCGACGCGAGTATCTCCACCCGGCCCCAAGGGCAAAAGGCGGTCAAGAGAGACAAACGGAAAGGCAAGAAAAAGGCCGAAAAGACGTCGGAGGATAACCAAAAAGCTCTCGGGTACATGGCGAATATGGTGAATGCAATGGAAACGTTCTCCCAAGTTCAACGTGACCTCGCCGATAGCATGTTGATGAGCCGGGACACCTCTCAAATGAATCCCGACGAATTGGCGTTTCACATGTACAAGGTGGCGGAGATCAAGCAACGAACATCCCGTAGATTTTTAGGATTTTTTATTTTATGTTTGTTTTAATTTAAGTAATTTAGGATTTTAATTTCTTGTATTGCAACTTTATTTCAATCAATGTAGGATTTGAATTTTAATTCAATGAAATTTTAATTTATCAATTATTGTAAATTTAAAATGAAAACTAGAATAAAACTAATTCAAAAATAAAATAAAATCTATTGCACCCAAGTGAGTGCAATACCATTGTTGGAGTGGGTGCAATAGAAGTGGGACCCCTTCTATTGCACCCACTATGGGTGCAAGCGTTGGTGATGCTCTAATATAACCAGATTCAGATCAACTCATGCCATTTGAGCTTATTCAATTGTACTATTAAGCATAAAAAGAATATTGTTCGCAAATTGTAAAACCAAAACCTTCACTTTAATAGACTAAATTTGCAACCACTACAACACAATACATTATACTCCATATTCAAGTATAATATAAACATATAATGTAATTATTATCATAAAAATCCAACTAGCTTTTTAGACTTGTTTTTTTCTAACCTATTTTTGGTAAATTCAGTGTAGCCACTTTCTATCTCTATGATAAAAATTCCACAAACACAAATTCATTGCCAACTATATCTCTTAATAAAGAATAAAGAGGAGAAGATACACTGGCAAAATTTCAGTTTGACAGGTTAATAGTGTGATTTAGTGCGACTACTATACAAAGCATAGTAAGTCAAATGTAGGACAATATTATTTCAGATTTCATTCCATCATATTCAAATACAAGTTTCTGCTTCTCATACTCAGATCTCAGACTCGGATAAAAGTTTGATATAGTACATAAAACGCGACCTCCTTGCTTCCTCGTGTAAAAGAGAGAGACAGCTTGAGCTTAGCCACATATACTATAACTAGATAGTTACACTGCATGAGCATAGTAGTCAACGATTACATTGCCAGCATCCTCAGATAAGGAACTTACTTTCAGTAGGCTATTCCGTTACAAGCATCGGGATGTCATCCACTGAAGTTGGAATCTGCAAGAAAATGGACGACTTAGTTTACACTGTGAACCTTAAACTGGAGCCCGAATAGCAAATGCAGTGACAAAAGGTGAATCTCTAACATGTTAGCAGCACAAAATTTGCATCGAAAAAGAATTAACATGTATTACTCACTAGTCACTATACTACAACATTTAGTAGATGTAACAAATCCAAGGAATTGCAGCATAAAGCATTAACATGTATTACTCACTAGTCACTATACTACAACATTTAGTAGATGTAACACATACAAGGAATTTCAGCACTTATGTCGAACCCAAACAATCTGACAAGTAGATGTGATCCAAGAGCTGGCATTGTGTCCATACATGAACAATGCATTCACATTGAACCATAATGGTTTGATTGTCAAATATTGCGACATTTTAAGGAGGTGCTAATTAGGCACCATAGTTCGGTATAACGTTTGATAAATATATTTATAACATTGCGAGACATAGCCAGAAATGCAACATGGCATTACAAAAAGACATAAAATGCAGTCACGTTTCTTATTAGAGTAGACATAGATTGCTCAATGTGAGTTTCATTAGTATTAGTGCCGTGCGATATTGACATGCATGAGATACATACTGCATTTTGATCTTTTTCACACAACATCAAATACTAGAACTCAACTGCACGAGGGACTCTCGCACCAATCATACAACCTACACGCTAGGAACACAAACAATTCCTCAATGTACCTAACTATCTACAAAATACAGATTTCACAGCAATATTAAACTATTTCCCGAACCAAACGATTCACTTCAACTATAAGAATTGAGATACTGTCCACCTCTCATTCACCTCTAGATCTACAAGTGTTAATAAGGTAAAATGTATGATGTTCGACTTCTCAAACTCCGTAGTATTCAAACATAATACTCGGGAAAAGATCAAACTCGTTCTACAAAATAATTTACACTAACCTACTGAAGCTAAACAATTAAAACATAACAAGTAAAACAGCAACACCATATCACCGCAGTAATAAAGAGCATTTCCAAATAAGTGAAGGATAATAAACAAAGTAACATCATTCTCCAACTCACCAAAACTTAACAAATCACACTTTCTTGACATAATGCTTACAAACATCACATTTTCCCCAAACACATTATATACAAAACAAACACAAAAACCCACAGAACCAGCAGCCTTTCAACTTGGTTCATTTCCTCACACACTTTTATGTTATATCTCGTGTATTCTTCCTAAATCAGTCAAAAACATCCAATTCACAACACGGGAGCGATCAAACAATCAATACAATCAAAACCCCCCAAATATACAATCAAGAAAAACACGAAACCCTAAATTAAAGTTAAGGACAGAACAACATTAACTATACCTCAACAACCGGCCTCGAAGTCACGGCATTATCCTTGCAGGAACGAACAGTCAAGAACTGGTCAACCTCGAGCTCCTTGTTGATGATCCCAACGGTGAAGTAGATGCTGCCGGAAGGCGGCAAGTCAACCTTGATCGCGTCGACATCGAACCAGAAGAAGTAGAATCTCTGCACCTGAATTCCCTTCAAATCGCTGATCGAGCCGATACTGAGCTTCCCGGTGATCTTCTGGTCGTAATAGACCAAGTAATCGAACTGTATGTAGCAGGGTTTCTCCAAATAGACCTCGAATTGGCCGTCGTCTGAGAGAGTGTAGCTGACGACGGAGTCCGGCAGGAGGCCGCTGGGGAGGCTGAATTTGGGCAGGATTTCGTAGACCGTCGGCTTCGGAGCCGGTGGGTCGGTGGGGGATGATGAGGCGCAGAGGTTTAGGAGAGAGAAGAGGAGGAGGAGAGAGAGGAGCTTCATTTTGGACGCCATGGATTTTCGGTGTGGAAAATGAAACAAACTGTTTCTTCTCTACTTTCAACTGTGGTCGGTGTATATTATATTTCCCCGGAAAAACCCCAAAAATAATGATACGGAATTCAAAATAAATTGGTTTATTTTTATTTAAAAATCGTACAAGTGCGTAGAATATTTTTGAGGACATATCCAGATCCAAATAAATTTCAATATTGTTTGCCACATTTTCTTTTTGAATTGTCCCATTATTGCTGATTACTTTCTAAAAATGACAAAATTTACTTTAATTAAATATAATTAATTAATTTAATTTAAGTTTCTAACTAAACCCCTCTTAAATAAACACACACACAAACACACCCACACTCAGCCCTCCCCCTTACCACCACCGCCCCTCCCCAGTACGACCGCCGTCTTTGCTCGTCGGCGAGCCAGACGCCGGCGTCGAGCTCCTTCACAACGACATCATCCCTCTCCCTCGTCTTTTCTCTCTCCCTCTCTCTTTCTTGTTGCGCACGCACACGCACAGAGCACCACCGGCGTCACCGCCCACCTCGTCGCCAGCGCGGGTTTGCTCTGGTTTGGGGCTGGGGCTTTTTCGCCGATTTGGGCGCTGCCCCCTTCTTCCTTCTCCCTCGTCGCCAATTTTCTCTTCTCTCTCTTCAATGATTCACTGAAAATCGAAGCCTGGGGGCTAGGGCATTCAGGCGGTGGCTGCGATTCCCTTTCACCGCGCGATTTGGAGGACCAGTGGTTATGGGCGACGGCGACGACGACGACAGCAGTGTTGGGCTGAAAATCGAATCCTGGGTCCTCTTCTCCCTCTTCACGGTGCCGCCCTTCTCCCTCCTCTAATTTGGTTTTGAGGAAATTGGGGTTGATTTGGTTTTGATTTTTTTGTTTTTGATTTTTTGGGGTTGATTTGGTTTTGATTTTTTGATTTTTGATTTTTTGGGGTTGATTTGGTTTTTGACAAAGCATAGGCAGAAAATTTGGGGAGATTGTCGCGGTCGCCGGTGCCGGCGCCAGCGTCGCTGTCGGCCGGAAAGTGGAGAAGAAGACACATATTTAGGTTCAAGAAAGACTTAATTAATAATTTAATTAAATTTCACAAAATACATTAAATTGTAGGGACCACACTTAATCTCCACTAACTATCTATTTCTTAATCTCTGTGCCGAAAAGAATGTGGCCAACAATATTGGGACGGAGGGAGTATGACGTAAGTTTATCTTCCTCTTAGTTGATTGTAGCTTGTATTTGTTGATGTACAAAATTATTGTTTAGTATTTAAAATTTACTTGGATTTGAATTAATCGAGTTTTTTTTAAGTCTTGTTCTATCTTTGTGTAATAGTTATGTGATCTTATTTAATTTCGACCAAGTTTCATTTTAATTTTATCTACAACACGTATATCATATAAAACAAAAAAATGATAATTATATTCTAAATAACGATGAAACGGTGCAATAACTATCTTTTACCATTTTAGTGGGGGGGGGGGGGGGCAAAAATAGCTCCAAGATTTATATTAAATACTCTTTTCATTCCACGAATCTTGACACGTTTGATTTCGGCACGGAAATTAAGGAGTTGTAAATTAGTGTTTTAAGTGTGTAGGTAATAAAGTATAAAAGTGATAAAGTATGAGAGAGAAGATAATAAAAGTAATAAAGTAGGAGAGAGTTGGTAATAATACATTATTTGAAAATGTGTCAAAATTTGTGGGACGACCCAAAAAAGAAAACTTATCATTTGGGAGGTTGTTTCAACTACGTTAAAGTTCATCTTTGACACATGTTTTGTTTTTTCTACTAATTTCATATAAAAATAATGTATAATTCTTTCCGAAGGGTAGAAATAATGAAAGCATATAAGGACTATTTCGCCATTTTGTGAGATTATGAGAAATTTCGTCGAAATTTATTGGTTTTGACATTTATGATAAAGTTGTCCTTTTCTTGTCCTTGACAAATAGACAAAATGTAGAATAATTGCAAGGTTCCTAATTTGTTGTTTAATTAAGAGAAAATTAATGTTCTGCATGGTCCAGTCCTTACACCTTGCATTCTTGGTGTTCGAAAATTACACACTTTGATTTTTTTTTTTTAATCACGTTATAGTTGTCCCCAAGGGGATGAGGACACCAAGAGGTGCGACCTCCTGTGTGTGAACAGTGAGGTCCCCGATTCAAATCCTACTGCTCCCCCTCCCCAACTCCCCCAAATAAAAAAAAAATCATGTTATAGTTCGAACTTATATAACACTAAAATACATCGTAAATAATTATTACAAACTTTTAGCCAATGAAAACCTTGTTCTAGTGGCAAAGTTGAGGCACCCAAATATTCTCTTACAAAAAAGGTCTTGGGTTCAATCCCGCTTGTGTGCGGTGATATTTTTCCATTTTAGGGTGATGTTGTATTCTCATTTGTGTACGGTGTAGTTTTCCCACCGTTGAGTGGTGTTGAAGTCTCGTCTGATTGCGGTTGCATAATTGATTATATATATTCAGATACCTCTTATAATTCTAATTAAAAAAAATCATGTTATAGTTCGAACTTATATAACACTAAAATACATCGTAAATATTTATTACTCCTACAAACTTTTAGCCAATGAAAACCTTGCTCTAGTGGCAAAGTTGAGGCACCCAAACTTTTTATTACAAAAAAGGTCTTGGGTTCAATCCCGCTTGTGTGCGGTGATATTTTTCCATTTTAGGGTGATGTTGTATTCTCATTTGTGTACGGTGTAGTTTTCCCACCGTTGAGTGGTGTTGAAGTCTCGTTTGCTTGCGGTTGCATAATTGATTATATATATTCAGATACCTCTTATAATTCTAATTAAAAAAAATAAAAAAATGATTACAAACTTTTATAGAATTTCATTTAGGATTGGAATTTTTTAATTTTTTTGCCTTTATACTAATGTATTAGTTTAACAAATCGATTCCTAGATAATGTAATCTATTTTTATTTTAATGTGAAATGTGAGTGAAAGTGAATCTGACAAAATTTAGATTATTGTCGAGCATTTAATTTCACTTTATGCATGCATTTGATTGCACATAAAATAACATGTAGATGTGTATAAAATGAACATTGAAAAATGGATAAAAAATTGGAAAATTGAAGGGATATATATAGGCAAAATTTAGAATGGAACGTTATATAAAATGCGACCGTTACATTTTTTTTTGGAGGGAGAAATGTTACTGTTACATAAAAATAAGTAAAATAATCAATAAAAGCAAAGAAGCAATAACCGAAAAAAATATGAAAGCAAACAAAATAAAGTCTGAAAATTTAAAAAAAAATGCAAGCAAACTGAAAAGTAGAGGAAAGCTATTAAAAATAAATTAAAAATATAGATAGGGCCTCACATTTGATGGCTGGAAACCGGGTGCAAAAATGAAACTAGTTTTCTCGATTTTTGGGCTGCACCCAGTTTCAATTTTCTCCAATGGTGGGTGCAAAAAGTAGAAACTGGATTTGGGTACCGTTGGAGGCACCCTTATAAGCTTAGCTAAACATCCTCTAAGTATTTTTATTCTAAAAATAGGATTTCTGTAATCTCACAATTTCAAAGGTGGTGATTCAAGGACTAACACCTATAATCTAAAGAGTAATAAGCGTGATTATACCTAGTGTAGATGATCGGAGAAAGCAAAGTAAACAATTGGAAAACCGGAGCTCAAGAGAAAATTAGCTGTTGTATTTGAAAGTAGGAGATCGCGTAGTTACAATGCAAGAGCGTGAAGCCTATTTATAGAATACATAGGAGGGCAAAATAGTAAATTCATTTATACTGCATGCATCCGTCGTGTTTAAGGGTAGGATGATAATTTCGTCTTCACGCGGGAACTCTCCCGCGTTTTCTGGTGATTCCACTGATGAAGGTAACTCCTCTGTCGAAGATGACTTCTCTGGCAAGGATGACTTCTCTGGCGAGGGTGACTTCTCTGTCGAGGATGACTTCTCTGTCGAGGATGACCTCTCTGGCGAGGGTGACTTCTCTGTCGAGGATGACTTCTCTGGCGAGGGTGACTTCTCTGTCGAGGATGACTTCTCTGGCGAGGGTGACTTCTCTGGCGAGCATAATTCCTCTGGCAAGAGCCATTCCTCTGGTGGATGAGATATCTATGGTGAATGAAATCCTCCCGGTGAGAATAATTCTTCTGACCAGCATGACTCTTCTGGTGAAGATGATTCCTCTGACGAGTGTACTTCTTCTGCCATACTTGTCCCGCTGGTGGGGTCGATTCCTCTGATTTGTATCATTTCTTTACTCTGCACATATTACTCCTCATCAACCACTCCCCCCTCTAGTCTGGTTGAACCGGGTATTCTTCGCGTTCAACCAGTGGAGTATGGTTAGGATCAGCACTGTGCTGTTTTCCTTGGCCCCTGCGAATCATGAAGACATAAGCATTCTAACATTATGAGAAAGCAAAGGTAAGCCCTGTAAATTGTTCTCTGGCGTTTTTGTTACTCCCACCCCCTGGTCTGGCTAGTTCACTCTGGGATAGTGCAACTAGTCAGAGGATTCGCCCGCGTGGGTGACGTCACCTGCATTAAATGCCTGCCCGATCTACAGTGCTTTTCCCGTACCCCGAGGTTACTTTTTAACCTTTGCGTCTTTTCGCCTCTCCGTAGGGATTTTCAGCCGTTGATTCATTTCCGTATGCCACGTGTCGTCCATCCCGCATGTTGGTAGTTGCCCGCGTATATTTTACTTAGTCGATTCGAACTATCACTTTTCACTATTCTTCTTCTCCAATTTTTCCGAACTCCTTTATCTGCGTTTTCCGGCGATTCTCTCCCTGTTCCGGCGTATTTCCCCGCGACCCCTCCGCTACAGTTTTACCGTCAATCTTTCTCTACCCTAGGTAACTCGCGTATCCTTTTCTCCCGATATTTGTGATTAGTGATAGCGTAGTGGTGTAATTGTTGGTGCTCTGATTGAGCGTGCTAGAAACCCTAGGATTAAAATTTCTGATAATGGCTTCCACTTCCGCTCCCCAACCCTTGCCTTCGCCTTCTCCTTCTCTCCGAGATTCTTCATTTTCCTCCCCTCAGCACCAGGATCTCGAAAATCTTCCTTCGCCCTCTGCCTCTGATGACTCTCAACCTGTTCCCAGTCCTTCCCAACCAAAAAAAAGAACCAGAAAGACACCCCAACCTCCCAAGTCTATTCCTGAGTCCCGCCTTAGTGTTGCGGAGATGGAAAAGATGAAGGCCAAATGTCGTAGCCCCGCAGACCTGAAGTTTGAACCTTTTTCCAAGGCTTCAACGCCCCCTGAGAGAATGCGTAATCCTAAAATGGTGGTCATTTGGAAGGCCCAGATTGATGCTGGCTTAAGGCTTCCTCCCCCTGCTCTTTTGGCTGAGGTTTGCAACCATTACCGTATCCCCTTTTATCAAGTCACCCCATCTTCTATCCGTAGGTTATACGCCTTCCACATTCTGTGCCGAGCTCACGGTGTTGGAGACACCGCCCAATTATTTTTTCAAACCCAGTCACTCCGAATGCAGGGCAGCCCTTTGTACAGTTTCGCTGGGCTCCAGAAGTATCCCACCACCTTCCTTTCCTCCTTAAATTCTTATGATCAAGATTTTTTGTTTCAATACTGTTACGTGCGCACTCTTGTTGGCTCCTGGCGTGATTATAATGTTCGGGAACTAGAATAGCATAGTCCACGGACTACTTATAAGCCAGCCTCCCTAGAACCTCCCTCGAACTTTGACCTAGGGGTTATCGCCCGTCTGAATGCTATGAACGAAGCCCAGACCTTAGAATGTAGGTACCTCGCTGAAGACAATTCGGCTCTGGCATACAATGGCCTATTTCCCTTATATCCAAAGAAATCAATAGGTAAAAATTATGAATTAGAAAATACATTAACTTTTGTTACCCTGATTTTAACGATGTAGAATTTTGATTTGCAGACATGTCTTGGAGAAAAAAGTGCGGGGACAATTTGCCTGACGTTGCTTCTCCCGCTTGTGGTGGGGAACATGGTATGGGGGGCTCTGCTTCCCGAACGGGTCCTTCAGAACAACCAACTGGGACCGAGCTGGTCACCATTCCTCCTGTAGTAGAGGTCCCAGAGGAGAATGTAGAAGCCTTACGCACATTTGATGCGGAGGAGGTCGATGCAGGCGGCCTTGTTCACGGGCGTAGACGCCCCAATACTGGTGATGCATCTGGTACTGGTGAAAAAGGTGTCCAAATTGTGGACATTACTGACGAGGTTCCTTCTCCCAACTCCGCCCAGGACACCGCCACTCCCGATCTCTCGAAGAAGCGGAAGAGGGGCTCTCTGATCTCCGTGGGTGAGAAGAAGAGACAGGAAAGCCTGAAGAAGGCTGGCAAGTCCGCAACTCCAGCCAAGAAGTCTGTTGGTGGTTCGAAGGTCCCTCCTTCCGCTGGGGGAAAGGGCAAGGGCAAGGCTGTGGTCCCTGCTGTTGATGAATCAGAAGATATTGTCCCTGGCCCGATTTCAAGTTTGTCGGGGCAGGGGTTTATTGATGCTTTGTCCTCTCGTGTTCATTCGAAAGACCAGGAGAAAATGGAGAACTTGACACGAGGGGCTTTGGCAAGTCTGCTTGCCCAGACGGCTCTTCAGGTATTTTGCAGTTGATATCCTTATCTAAAAATTTAAGTTATTACCCTTTTGACTGTTCTGGTGGAGCCCTTTTCTCTGAAGAAAATCATTCCTCTGGTGAAGATGGTTTCTTTGTTCTGACCTTATCCATTCTATTTCCCTGCAGGTGGAATCTCGGCTTTTGGGAGCTATCCAACGCATCCACGATTATGATGTGTTGGAGAAGGAGAGGGAAAAAGAGCAGGCTGCAGTAGCCAAGCGTGATGACGACGTCGCCGGGGTGGTGGAGCGCCTGAGTGGAGCTGAGGCAGAGATTGCTGAATTGAAGGCCAAGCTGGCCCAAGTAGAGGTGGAAAAATCATCCCTGGCCTCTGAACTGACACGGGTGACAAGGGAGAGCCATGAGAGCCTTATGAGGTTCAAGGCGGGGTACGAAAAAGACTACAGGGAAGCCAGGCGTGACTGGAGGAGGACACTTGTGGAGGCTCAGAACCGTGCTTATGTCCTAGGGGCGCGGGATCAACGTCTGGAATATTTCTTATCTCCACAAGGCCAGCACTTCCTGGAGGTGATGCTGGAAGATACATTGGCGGCCTTCAAACGAACTCCTGAGTATCTGGAAGATTTCGGGCCCCTCTTTGCTTATGTAATACAGCGATCCGCCACGAAGATGTTAGAGATGGCGGGGGCATCTCCGGAGCAGCTTACCACCCTGGATCTGCGGGCCTTGATGGATAACCTCCAGGATGAAGACATAAACAAGCTGATGAAGATCCCTGAGAATTCCCCGGAGAGGCCAGTGTGGTGGTATCCAGTGCTGGAGAAGGCCCTTCCTTATTTTACCTTTGGAGTTGGGTCTGACCCGTTGCCCTCCGCTCCCAAGTATATGCCTGCCTTCTCTGCTTCCCTGGTGGGCTTTGTGAACCGGCTACGGGATCCTACTGGCAAAGGCACCCGAAAATTTTCTCAATATAGCATGGTGCCTCCCCTGCCCTCTGACTTGGCGGCCTCAGCTTTTGAAGACTCGGCTTCCTCTCGTTCTGCAGTGGAATAGCTTTTTACCCTGTATAGAGACGAGAAAACATATGTACAAGAAGCTGCGAAGCTGCTGGACGTGGATTCCCGTCTCCCGAAGATGAAGGAAACTGGCACGTTGCCGGTGTTTACAGAGGGAGCCTCTGCTAGCCAGATCCCCGCAGCTGCCACCTCTGCTCCAGTCTCCCCTGCCCCTGCTGAAGATTCCTCTGTTCCTCCTGCTTGATAACCCTGCTCTCCCTTTTGGATTTGGCAAATATTTTTGTAACTTTTCAATTTCCAAAAACTCGATACTTACCTCTGATTGTTCAATGTATAGCTTGCCTCTTTGGCATTCTTTGTTTGAATGAAATTGCTTTGCTATTTGTCTTGCCTTTTAAGTTTCTATGCTGCTTCTGCCTTCCTTTGTACTTCGTGTTATTTTTGTTATCCGCTGATGTTGAGTTTGCGTTTCCGGTTCTCCAACTGTGGTATATATTTTTGGTGTTGATGTTGATTTCTGACTTTGTTGAAATCTGAATGACCTCTCTGCTGATTTTGATTGACTTCCTCTGGCGAGGATTTTGATGACTCCTCTGACGAGGATTCTGATGACTCCTCTGGCGAGGATTTTGATGACTCCTCTGGCGGGGATTCTGATGACTCCTCTGGCGAGGATTCTGATGACTCCTCGGGCGAGAATTTTGATGACTCCTCTGGCGAGGATTCTGATGACTCCTCTGGCGAGGATTTTGATGACTCCTTTGGCAAGGATTTTGTTGCTGCTTCCCGTTCAAGACTTCTTTTATTGCTCCCATCCAAGCACTCCTTTGCTGCTTCCCATCCAAGCTTGAACACTCTGCGCGGAGCATGGAAGACCCTGGGGGTGCAACCAACTTTCGCGGCTTACATTTAAGTAGTAACCCTCTGCGCGGAGCATGGAGGACCCCGGGGGCGTAACCAACTTTTGCGGCTTACGATTAAATAGTAACCCTCTGCGCGGAGCATGGAGGATCCGGGGGGTGCAACCAACTTTCGCGGCTTACGATTAAATAGTAACCCTCTGCGCGGAGCATGGAGGGCCCGGATGGCACAACCAACTTTCGCGGCTTACGATTAAACAGTAACCCTCTGCGCGGAGCATGGAGGGCCCGGATGGCACAACCAACTTTCGCGGCTTACGATTAAATAGTAACCCTCTGCGCGGAGCATGGAGGACCCGGGGGGTGCAACCAACTTTCGCGGCTTACGATTAAATAGTAACCCTCTGCGCGGAGCATGGAGGGCTCGGATGGCACAACCAACTTTCGCGGCTTACGATTAAATAGTAACCCTCTGCGCGGAGCATGGAGGGCCCGGATGGCACAACCAACTTTCGCGGCTTACGATTAAATAGTAACCCTCTGCGCGGAGCATGGAGGGCCCGGATGGCACAACCAACTTTCGCGGCTTACGATTAAATAGTAACCCTCTGCGCGGAGCATGGAGGGCCCGGATGGCACAACCAACTTTCGCGGCTTACGATTAAATAGTAACCCTCTGCGCGGAGCATGGAGGACCCGGGGGGTGCAACCAACTTTCGCGGCTTACGATTAAATAGTAACCCTCTGCGCGGAGCATGGAGGGCCCGGATGGCACAACCAACTTTCGCGGCTTACGATTAAATAGTAACCCTCTGCGCGGAGCATGGAGGGCCCGGATGGCACAACCAACTTTCGCGGCTTACGATTAAATAGTAACCCTCTGCGCGGAGCATGGAGGACCCGGGGGGTGCAACCAACTTTCGTGGCTTACGATTATGTGCAGTCTCTGCGCGGAGCATGGAGGGCCCGGATGGCACGACCAACTTTCGCGGCTTACGATTAGATAGTAACCCTCCCTCTGCGCGGAGCATGGAAGGCCCGGGTGGCACAACCAACTTTCGCTGCTTACGAGCGCTTCCCTCCCTCTGCGCGGAGCATGGAAGGCCCGGGTGGCATAACCAACTTTCGCGGCTTACGAGCGCTTCCCTCCCTCTGCGCGGAGCATGGAAGGCCCGGGTGGCACAACCAACTTTCGCGGCTTACGAGCGCTTCCCTCCCTCTGCGCGGAGCATGGAAGGCCCGGGTGGCACAACCAACTTTCGCGGCTTACGAGCGCTTCCCTCTGACGGCAGCGTGATTCTTCTGCTTTTTCCCTTGACTTGCTGAGGAGCAATTTTTGGGTTTTTGAATTTAAAAATTGGGGACTACGGGTATACACCCTACTCCCCCCTCTGGTGACATGTGCAATACTCTGTTATGAACATGTTGGCCCAATTACTTCTTGTTCCATCTCCGGCCCATAAACTCGCGTGAGCCCGTTACCTCTTAGCCCTTTTCTTAAGCCCAATACCATCTCTATATATACCCCTCCGCCCTTCATGACCTAGCTTAGAATCCCTTATCTTCTTTCCGCCGCCCCAATCTGATCTCCTCTTAAACCCTAGATCTCCCGACCCTTTGTCTCTCGTATCATGTATCCCCTCCTATCTTGGTTGTAAAGCACTCAGTCGGGGGAGTGAGTCCTGTTAAGAAAGTGCACAATGTTGAAGACTGAAAAAACAGGACTCTCCCCCGCCTGAGAGTTTTATCTCCAGGGTTCCTGAAGAAAACTTCCTCGTCACCCCTAGTTTGGTTATAAGGCACTCAAGTACGGGAAGTTCCCCTCCGAACACTCACATCCCTGAAGGCTCCACTTTTCCCTCTGTGCTTCCAGTGCAGATCTCTAGCTTTGTGGTTGTAAGGAGCGGACTTCCCGTATTTGAGAGCATTATTACCGGGTTCCCGAGATCTGGATGTTGGTTGATCTATTCCTCCGTATTCTTTCCTTTTGGCATTTTGACTTGTTTGTGTTTTCTTGGTGCTCTGCAGGCGTGGGGTAGATCTGGAGTAGATCTGAGAAGTGGGCGTGTCTCCGCGGAGAAGAAAAGCTTGAAGTGTTGGCGCATGGAAGAGAAGTCGTCGATCCCTGATGTTTGCTTTTCCTTTGACCTGCTAAGAAGCAGTTTTTGTATTTGTTTCTCCCTTGTCCTGCTGAGAAGCAGTTTGTATTTTGAATTTGTAAATTGTGGGCTAGGGGTATACACCCTACTCCCCCCTCTGGTGACATGTGCAATGCTCTGCATGAACATGTTAAATAGCATATGTGACGTAAAAAAGCGATAATTTAAAGTAAATAAAACAACACCAGGGAATTCCCTAGAACCACATATCTGTTTTATTGATATTATGGCCCCGGACCTCGTTAAAACCCCTGTGGGGAAAAAGAGTATCCGGTCTACATTGGCATTAGTCCTGCTAGGAAGCAGTTATACATAGAACTTTTTGAGATTGTTAATATTCCATGGTCTAGGAAGAGCTCTGCCGTCTGGATCCGACAATATATAAGCTCCACCCCCTAAGATCTCTGTGATGATAAACATGCCTTCCCAATTAGCTTCGAATTTGCCCACTGCCTTCAGTGCATCCGCCCGCTTGAGAACCAGATCTCCCTTTGATAATTTCTGCGCTCTGACTCGCTTGTCATACCCTGCTTTGATAATGCCTTTGTATTTTGCTGCTCTGACCCGGGCTTCATCCCTCTGTGCTTCCACCAAATCTAGCTCTGCTCGGCGAAGTTCAGCATTGTGCTCAGTGTCGTAGGTTGCTATCCGATATGATTCCAATCTTGCCTCCGCTGGTATTACCGCATTAGATCCATACACCAGGGTAAATGGTGCTTCACCCGTGGCTGTCTTTGGGCTAGTGCGGTAGGCCCAAAGTACAGTATCCAGCTCCTCCACCCATTTGCCTTTGCTCTGAGTCAGCCTCTTCTTGATCCCTTCACATATTGTCCTGTTGGCCAACTCCACTTGGCCATTCGCTTGCGGATGAGCTACCGAGACGAATCTTTGAGTGATGTCCATCCGATCACAGAAATCCGCGATCCTCTGCCCAGTGAACTGGGTTCCGTTGTCAGAGATGATGATCCTGGGCACGCCAAATCTGCAGCATATATTCCGCCAAATGAAGCGCTCCACAGTCACCTCATCTATTTTCCCCACAGCTTCCGCCTCGACCCACTTGAAGAAGTAGTCCACTGCTACTAGCAGAAAGCACTTGCCCCCTGGTGCCGTAGGTAGCTTCCCGACTATGTCGATACCCCACTTGTCGAATGGACATGCAGCGTACATAACGCCCATAGGCTCCCCTGGCACGTTGATTCTCCCAGCGTGTCTCTGGCAAGCCTCGCACTTGCGGACGAACTCTCTGGCGTCTTCATTGATGTTAGGCCAGTAGAACCCTGCCCGAATGATTTTGCGTACAAGGTCCCGGAATCCCATGTGACCACCACAGCAACCTGCATGAACCTCATTTAAAGCAAAGTTAGCTTCCTCTGGGGATAAACACTTTAGTAAAGGCTGAGTAAAGGATCGCTTGTAGAGTTGGTCATTAAGCAAGCAATAATTTTCATATCGGGCCCTCTGGTTAGACTCTTTGTTCAACCGTTCCCCTGTCTTGAGAATAATAGGAGCCCGCCAGTCATCTCTGATCTCTACGGAGAAGACCTGTGAAGTCCCCATCTCTCTGGTATCACAGAGTAAAATAATTTCATCGCTCCAGGTTTGTTCTACTGCACTAGCCATTCGCGCCAGTAGATCTGCTTTCGTATTATCCTCCCGGGAAATCTGCTCGATTTTGAATTCCATAAACTTGTCCTTCATCTCGTTGAGCTTGCGGTGGTACGCCTTCATGCGTTCTTCTTTGACATTATAACCCCCTGAATATTGTTGAGCCACTAACTGGGAGTCTGTCTTGATGATGACACATTCGGCCTTGAGTTCTGATAGAATGTGTGCCCCTCTGACCACAGCTTCATACTCCGCTTCATTGTTGGACAGTCGGCAAGTGAATTTGATTGCAAACTGATATGTACCATACCCTGGTGATGTGATGTATACTCCGATTCCGCATCCCTCCTTTGTCACTGATCCGTCCATAAAGGCGACCCAGAACTCTGGCATGGGACGACGGGTTGTTTCTTGTATGAAGTCTGCCAGCGCTTGTGCTTTAATCGCCGTTCTTGGCTCGTATTCTACATCATACTCCCCCAACTCCACCGCCCACTTAACCATTCTTCCCGACAAATCCGGGCGCCCCAACACTTGTTTGAAAGGTAGAGACGTGCGCACCACCACTCGGTGTGAAAGGAAATAAGGCCTCAACTTTCTCGCCGTAACCATGACTGCCAGAGCAGCCTTCTCAATCTCTGTGTAATTTTGCTCGGGCCCTTGTATGATTCTGCTGACAAAGTAGATAGGCCTCTGGTGACTTCCCTCCTCTCTGATAAGCACAGAGCTAATTGCATCCTCCCCCACCGCTATATACAGATACAACGTTTCTCCCGGGACCGGCTTGGTCAGAGTCGGAAGCTTTGCTAGATACACTTTAAGATCCTCAAATGCCGCTCGGCATTCCTCTGTCCATAGAAACTTAGTTCCCTTCCTTAACACTTTGAAAAACGGCATGCTCCGCTCTGCCGATCGTGATATAAACCTGCTCAGAGCAGTGATGCGCCCGTTCAGAGTCTGCACCTCCTTGATTCCTCTGGGCGGCGTCATTTCCATGATGGCCTTGACCTTCTCTGCGTTAACCTCGATCCCTGCAGGGGTAACCTTGTAGCCCAAGAATTTGCCTGTTGTGACCCCGAAGGTACATTTTGCTGGATTCAACATAAGCCGATGCTTTCTAACCACAGTGAAGATTTCCTCGAGATCAGAGACATGGTCCTCTGCCCTTAGACTCCGCACAAGCATGTCATCCACATACACCGAGATATTCTTGGAGAGCTGTTCCTTGAAAATTTTCTCCATCATCCGCTGATATGTGGCCCCCGCATTTTTCAAACCGAATGGCATACTCTTCCAGCCATAAACCCCGCAACAGACGACAAAAGCCATTTTAGCAATATCTCCTATGTTCATTTTAACCTGATGGTATCCCTGATACGCGTTCATCATGGATAATAAAGCACATCCTGAAGTGGAATCCACCAGCTGGTCAATCCTCGGCAGAGGATAGTGATCTTTCGGGCAAGCGGCGTTCAGATCTCTGAAATCTACGCACATCCTCCAAGTATTTGTCTTCTTTGGTACCATCACCGCGTTTGAAATCCACTCTGGATATTGCACTTCCACAATATGCCCTGCTTCCAACAACCCATAGACCTGCTCCCTTATCGCAGCGTCCTTCTCGGCCCCAAAATTCCTTGTTCGTTGCTTTACTGGCTTAACTTTAGGATCCACATTAAGGCAGTGCTCTGCCAACCCTCTGTCAATGCCCTTTAAATCAGCGGTGCTGAACGCGAACACATCCGCATTTCTGCGCAAGCAAATAATGAGCTCGTCTCTGACTTGATCACTCATAGAAGACCCAATCTTGGTCTGGAAACCCTCTTTCCCTGGAAATAATTCGATCATGTGCAATCTCTGTCTTTCAATAAATCCGCCAACTCTTGGCGCTCCTCTGCTGGGGCATGCACCTCACCCACCTTTCCCTTCTTCCGTGCATCTGATTCCTCTGTCATTCTTTCCCTCTTTTGTCCCGATGAATGCGTAAGCATTTGGACGTGGCATGCTTTCGACGCTGTTTGATCCCCACAAACTTCTCCTATTCTCCCCCCCCTCGATGGGGAATTTCATTTTCAAGTGAAACATAGAGATCACCGCCCTGAACGTCGTCAAGGCAGGCCGTCCGAGTATGACATTGTACGCGGGTTTGGGCATATCCACGACTAAAAATCGCACCATTCTTGTTCTGCTGCTAGTGGCTACATTGCCGAGGATTAACGGCAGCTCCACATAACCTAGTGGCATGACCATCTCTCCCCCAAACCCAAACAAAGGGGCATTCGTTGGCTCAATATGCACTTCGATTCCCATGTTTTGAAGGCATTCCTTGTATAAAATATTCACGGCGCTACCTGAGTCGACGAAGATGCGGTGCACCATGCAACCTGCTATGTCCGCCATGATGACCAGCGCATCATCATGCGGGTACATTAGTGTACGTAGATCCTCTGCCCCAAAGGTGATCATCGGCTCTTCTGCCGCAGTTGTAACCTCCATAACCTGCTTGTGGTAATATCCTGACTTCACTGCTCTGACCACTTGTTTCTTAGCCCTATTTGATGTGGGCGTCCCGTTCTCTCCGCAAATCATATGAACTTCCCTTCTATATGGTGGAGGGGGTGCTTGCCTCTCTACCCCTTCTCTGCGATTATCCCGGTTGTCGTCGGGTCTGCGATCCCTGTGGTTCCCCTGCTTCTGTCGCTGATCCCGGTTATTTCTCTGATCCCTCTGATCTCGCTGATCCCTCTGATCCCTTTGATCATTCCGTCTCTGACCCTCGTTCCCTCTGTCAATGAACTGGTCGAGGTTTCCCTGGCGCACCAGTAGCTCCAATTGGTGCTTAAGATGTCCGCAATATTTTGTGTAATGTCCAAAGGAATTGTGGTACTCACACAGCTTGTTATTGGGCCCCTCCTGTGGCGGCCCATTCCGGTAGGTTCCCGGTGCCCGAAAAAACGGTTGGCCTTTTACCAAATGGAAGATTTCGTCTTGCGGTTTATTCAAGGGCGTGTACTCAGTAAACCGCGTAACCTCATTCACAGTGCGTTGTTGATGGGACGGCATTCTGATCACTATTTTATTAGCAACAAAAATACCGCAACTAACACGGTGTAATCGTAGTATAAACAGCAATCGGATATCGTATCCACAGAGACTATTATGACGAAATCACTCTATCTATCTCCTAAACAGACTCTCACAGTATGCAAGTAAACGAACGCAGGAAGGTTTAATTAACTTAAACTAGAACGCAAATAACAGTAATGAAAAGATTGTAGGAAAAATCAAAAATTAAAAGACAACTGATCCTAGGGTAGTAAATTCATTAACTAAATCCACATAATAAATCTATTAATCCTATGTACCAGTTTAATCCAGTTATGATGAGAGATCGCTTAATTAATCAATTACTCTCGCTAGAGCAGCAACGATCGTAGATTAGTAAATTCTCTATCTCCGTTAGGTCTCAAGAAAATCTACTAACTCCCAATAGCTCCTAAGAATAGCTCCCTATGATTCACCTATCTCCGCTAGGTCTCAAGGTTAAAATCATATCATACATTCCTGAATCCGCTAAACAGTTATCTCCGCTAGGTCTCAAACCGAATAGCTAAACATGCAAACTATTGATCAGATAATTCACAAGAATTTAAGCACCAGGAATTATGAATCATAAACTGGAAGGCACAAAGGTATTAACAAATAAATCACATAAATTCAATCAACTATTTACAAACCCTAGAATCAGCTAAAGGAAACTAGCCAGACATGCTAAAATATAACATAAGCATAATTAAATAGAATGCAATTATAAAAACTAAATTGTATAAAAACCGAATGAAAAACGATTGTAGCGACTTGAATCTTCAATCTTGATCCAAGCCTTGAAAACTGGAAAGCTAAAATATTCTAAAGCTATAAAACTGAAATATGAATGTTGGGAACTAAAAAGCTAAAGCTGGGAACCCAAAATAGGTCAAAAGAAGACCTATTTATAGTGTCAGGGTAAAATACAGAGTTTGAGCTCAAAAAGACTTTGAAAAACGCATAAAAACGCAAAATAGCGGACTGGCGGCGACCCCCCCGGCGGGCACCCGGCGGTCGCCGGCTCCTTTGTTGATTCTCCACTGCACGCGGCGGGCACCCGGCGGGCGCCGCTCGATCGCCAGCCACGTCGATTTCTCGGCGGGCTGAGCGGCGGGCGCCGGCTGGGTCGCCGGCTGCTGCCTTAAATTCCTTCATCAGCCGGCGGTCGCCGGCTGGGTCGCCGGTTGATCGCCGATGTTTCGCTGCTGCGCGCGACTTTCTTGTTTTGGTCATAACTTTCTCGTCCGAACTCCGATTTATGATCCTTTTGCGCTCAAGAACTCGTATCGAGACGATCTACAACTTCTATTTCAGATAAGTTTTCCAAATTCGAACTCAATAAACCTGAAATTTCCTTCAAAGTTCGAGTAAGAATCATGTTTCAAATGATAAAGCAAATTAAGCATAAAACAATCATCCAACACTCAATTTCCTATAAAATAACATCATATGAACACTAAAAACCATGGAAACATGAGTGTTATCAACTCCCCCAAACTTAAGCCATTGTTCGTCCTCGAATAATGAGAAGAACACAATCAATAACACGAATGGGCAGAAATTTGGATCACTGAGGCCTCAGAAAAAAATAGAAAGTTAGAATTCTCAAATCTCCAACAAGTAAACACAAAGTTCACCAATTAAACACAACTTAAAGCAAAATCAACCTTGAATTTCAAACAATTGAATCTCACTATGTATATGTATCACTCAACTCTCAATGTGTAGAATGGGACGTGTATACTCTCATCGAATTCAATGCAATGCAGATCACTTACCATAAGCTTGCCAATCGTCTACAATCTCCATCGCTAAAAATGTGCCAAGACTAAGATCAAATAGGTCTTTATTTTTGGGTTATAATGTAGGGACATTGGTTAAGGTAGGGAAATATAGGCTAAGTGACTCAAATAAATCAAGAACACCAACCTTATGACTTCACGAATCAAGCATGGAATAACTTTCATCTTCCACCCAACAATATCACCATAATCAACACAACTCAAGGGATTTAATCATCACTATGCAGAACTAAACACTCTTTTATGCTCTCAACTTCTTTCCAATCACACAAAGTCGACTTTCAAACAAATATCTCAATAAACATTTGACTTTATATTTTTTTCTTTTCTCTTTCTTTTTCTTTTTTTTTTCTTTTTTTTTTTTTTTCTCAACATTTTTTTTTTCTTTTATTTCCACAACTTTTCTAGAGCTCATAAGAGTAAAAAGTAACACAAAATCATCCCTTCTTTTTCACAACCCACTATGAATATTCACCACACAAAGATTCCCATATACTACATCACCCCCTATCATCCAGCTAAAGAATAAAAGCTAAATAGGCTCAAAGTGGATAACAAAGGATAATTTTTCGTCAAGGACAGTGTTTGGGAAAAAATGTGGCTAACAAAAGATGGCCTAAAATCATCTCCTAATCTTGGGCACAACAGCAACCTCGACACAGAAACCATGGCAAGTTCTAGAAGATCACCACATGCAATGACAAAACTCACAACAAAGAATAAACTGTGCATTATAAACAGTTATAGCTCAAGTCCTCACAGGTTTATTCAACGTCCCAAAATCAAGGTCAAAATCACCCTAAATTATGCAAATTAGTTCAAATTATACTCAACTTGTCAAATAATCTTGAATTCTACAAAATTTTATCAAAGAAATCATCATAAGCCCCTCACCAAAATTCTAATGGAGTAAAAACCAACTCAAAAACAATCACACACCACCAACCAAGCAGGATAAAACAATAAAGCTAAGAAAAAGATAAAAGTGATACACATATCTACTCTCACCCCCCTCCCCCAAACTTATTACAGAACATAAGTTCGAAAATAAGTTTGGAGGGATGATGATATGTGTGTCACTACTCACAGAAAAACATGCTCCATGGTGGTGGTATGAACCAAGCGCGAGTTCCCGCATCTTCCAAGCTCAACGCTGCACTAAAACCCCAAACAAAAGAAAGAAACAAAAAGAAACAAAACAAAACAAAAAGAAACAAAACGAAACAAAGAAAAACAGTTGGGTTACCTCCCAACAAGTGCTTAATTTAACGTCTAGAGCTCGACGATACCTCAAAAACTCATGGAGGTCGGAAACAGCACTCTAACCATTGGAAAGCTCTTCTACTCTTAGGTGCCCTCTCCACCAAAACACTTTTCTTGGCTCGGACATCCTCCACAAGCATTGCCCCCTTCTCATTCTTGTTCTGAAAAATCCGGAATTTCACTTTCTTCTTCTTGGGGGTATGGGTTTTCAAAGACCCCCCATCATGCTCCAAAAACAAACACATCTCAAAAGTCAGAACTTCTTTTGGCTTTGGAGTTTTTTTCTTGGCTTCAAACTTGGGGAGCTCATTCTTCTCAACCTCTTCATCCTCCGAATTTGCTAGAAAACTGTCAGCCAAATTAATCACTTCATTCTGGGGAACTTCCTTTGGTGGAGGTTTCTTGAAAATCACAGTTTCCCTATAGGCTCCCAATGTCATCGTCCTTCTTTGCATATCTAGCTTTGCTCCACATGTGGCAAGGAAAGGTCTCCCTAACAGCAAAGGCATCTTTGGATCCTCCGGAATATCCAACACTACAAAGTCGACTGGGAAGAAAAAATCACTCACCTTCACAAGCACGTCTTCCGCAACTCCTAGAGGTTTAGAGCAAGACTTATCAATAAGCTGAATTGTCTTGTTAGTCGGCTTCAAATCCCCCAGTTGCAACTTCCTATACACTTTGAGAGGCATGACATTTATGCTTGCTCCGGTGTCACACATCACTTTCTCAAACAGTGACTGTCCAATCTTCACAGGAATATTGAAGCTGCCTGGATCTTCTCTCTTTGGAGGCAACTGATACTCCTTCACTGCGAGCACCTCCTCAAATTCATTGAATGCTCTCTTCTTTTCCATCACAGCCTTCACAATTTGCACCTCATTTGGCTTGTTTCTCAAGATCTCCACGGAAGGAATATTCACAGCCAACTTCTTAAATGTCTCCAAAAACTTCTCATCCATCTTTGGCTTTGCCAGGCTATTCGGGAAAGGTGCTACAGGCTTGTACTCTGGCCTGGGAAACGTAGGAGTAGGAATAGGCTTTTTCACAGCAGCAGAACTCGATGTCTTTGAAGTAGGCGGCGAATCGCAAACAATCGTCTCCAAATCATCCTCCTCATCAATCTCTACACCTTTTTCCTTGCCATCTTGCAGCTCTGTATGATCCCGCTGCTCTTCATCCTCAACTAAATTATCAACCACCCGTATGGAATGACATTGCTGATTTTGCTGAGGCTGTTGATGTTGGCTCTTCGGATTGAACTGAGTGTTGCTAGGAAATTGGCCTGGCTTGTGCTGTGCAGCTGCTTGGTTAGCCATCTGACCAACTTGAGTCTCCAACATCTGCACTTGCTTGGAGAGTGCTGAAAAATTATTTCCAATATGACCCACTTGAGACTCCAAATTGGTCATCCTTGTATTAACAGCTGTCTTCATGCTAGACACCTCTGTCAAAACCTGCTGCATCATATCCTCAAGCGATCCCTTCTTCGGCTCATTGATAACTCCTCCACTAGACACAGAAAACCCAGGTGGAGGCTGCAAAGCATTATTTGGGTTGCCATAAGAAAGATTCGGATGCGGGCGTGCTCCTGGCTGGAACTGTTGCTGGCCCTGCTGATATTGCTGACCTCTGCTATACATTCCCGGCTGTCCTCGCTCGAAATTCCCATAGTTTCTGCCATTAATGAAATTGATATCTTCCATGCATGACGAGTCTGTCACAGCTTGCTCAGGACGTCCAACATTGAATTCACTAATTTTTGTAGTCAGCTCTGCCAGCTGTGTAGCCATCGCTGCCTGATGTGTAGCCATCGATGCCTGTTGAGTAACCATTGCTGCCAAAGGATCAGAACTGGACGCAGCTGCAACCTTCTTCAATTGTATTCTTTCAGATGGCCATTGGTAGCTCGTAGAAGCCATACTATCAATAATGCTCCATGCGTCAGAGCTGCTTTTCTGGAGTAGAGAGCCACCTGCAGCTGTATCCATATGCATCCTTGTACGCTCCCCGCAGGCATTGTAGAACATTATCACGAGTGTGCCTTCATCAAATCCATGGCCCGGGCACTTTCTAAGCTTTTCCTGGTAACGCTCCCAAGTTTCCGCTAGCTTTTCTCCTTCAAACTGTTGAAACTGCACGATGTCCATCTTCAATTTCAATGTAAGGCCAGGCGGATGAAACTTGCGTAGAAACGCATGAGCTAAGTCCTCCCACACGATATTGTCTCCCAGCTGCAGCGTATGATACCACGACTTCGCCTTATCCCGCAGTGAGAAGGGAAAAAGACGAAGACGGATAATGTCATCAGGGACACCATTCATCTTTACCGTGCTACACAGCTCCAGGAAATGCGCCAGGTGCGCATTAGGGTCTTCAATCGCTTGTCCACCATATTGGCTCTGTTGGACCATCGTGATCAAACCCGTTTTCAGCTCAAAGTTGGTAACGTTCACTTTTGGGGGCTCCTGGTACACATACTGTGGTATGAATGCTTCATTGATGGCTGGTTGTTTCTGAGCCTCTCTCGTCTCCTGTGCATCAAGCAGCTTCTTCAACTGCTCTTGCAGAGCTCGAATTTGGATTTGCTCTGGAGTAGCCATCGTTTCTGTTTCAACTTGATCGTTCTGCTTCTTTAGATTGCGCAAGGTCTTGTTGATTTCAGGGTCTAACTCAAAGAGAGGATTCCCGTGAGATCTTGTGTTCATATGCAACCTACAGAAACACAACTTATAAAAGTTAGAAAAGAAAAATAAAAACAAAGAAAACTTGCAGTACTATAAAGTCCTATTGGAAATATTAAAGCAAAATCTAAACAGTCCCCGGCAACGGCGCCAAAAAGTTGATCACTATTTTATTAGCAACAAAAATACCGCAACTAACACGGTGTAATCGTAGTATAAACAGCAATCGGATATCGTATCCACAGAGACTATTATGACGAAATCACTCTATCTATCTCCTAAACAGACTCTCACAGTATGCAAGTAAACGAACGCAGGAAGGTTTAATTAACTTAAACTAGAACGCAAATAACAGTAATGAAAAGATTGTAGGAAAAATCAAAAATTAAAAGACAACTGATCCTAGGGTAGTAAATTCATTAACTAAATCCACATAATAAATCTATTAATCCTATGTACCAGTTTAATCCAGTTATGATGAGAGATCGCTTAATTAATCAATTACTCTCGCTAGAGCAGCAACGATCGTAGATTAGTAAATTCTCTATCTCCGTTAGGTCTCAAGAAAATCTACTAACTCCCAATAGCTCCTAAGAATAGCTCCCTATGATTCACCTATCTCCGCTAGGTCTCAAGGTTAAAATCATATCATACATTCCTGAATCCGCTAAACAGTTATCTCCGCTAGGTCTCAAACCGAATAGCTAAACATGCAAACTATTGATCAGATAATTCACAAGAATTTAAGCACCAGGAATTATGAATCATAAACTGGAAGGCACAAAGGTATTAACAAATAAATCACATAAATTCAATCAACTATTTACAAACCCTAGAATCAGCTAAAGGAAACTAGCCAGACATGCTAAAATATAACATAAGCATAATTAAATAGAATGCAATTATAAAAACTAAATTGTATAAAAACCGAATGAAAAACGATTGTAGCGACTTGAATCTTCAATCTTGATCCAAGCCTTGAAAACTGGAAAGCTAAAATATTCTAAAGCTATAAAACTGAAATATGAATGTTGGGAACTGAAAAGCTAAAGCTGGGAACCCAAAATAGGTCAAAAGAAGACCTATTTATAGTGTCAGGGTAAAATACAGAGTTTGAGCTCAAAAAGACTTTGAAAAACGCATAAAAACGCAAAATAGCGGACTGGCGGCGACCCCCCCGGCGGGCACCCGGCGGTCGCCGGCTCCTTTGTTGATTCTCCACTGCACGCGGCGGGCACCCGGCGGGCGCCGCTCGATCGCCAGCCACGTCGATTTCTCGGCGGGCTGAGCGGCGGGCGCCGGCTGGGTCGCCGGCTGCTGCCTTAAATTCCTTCATCAGCCGGCGGTCGCCGGCTGGGTCGCCGGTTGATCGCCGATGTTTCGCTGCTGCGCGCGACTTTCTTGTTTTGGTCATAACTTTCTCGTCCGAACTCCGATTTATGATCCTTTTGCGCTCAAGAACTCGTATCGAGACGATCTACAACTTCTATTTCAGATAAGTTTTCCAAATTCGAACTCAATAAACCTGAAATTTCCTTCAAAGTTCGAGTAAGAATCATGTTTCAAATGATAAAGCAAATTAAGCATAAAACAATCATCCAACACTCAATTTCCTATAAAATAACATCATATGAACACTAAAAACCATGGAAACATGAGTGTTATCACATTCCTCCCTGGGGTGGCAATACCCTCGGCGGCAACCCTCTGAATGGGGCCCTATCTTGGTGTCTCTGTCTCTCGGGCGCTTCCTCGGCCTTCTTGACCCTATGTTTATCATTTTCCACCTTTCTCGCCATCTTGGCGTCCTCCAACTGTAAGTAACCCGGTAACCTTGCCATAATGTCATCGAAATCCCTTGCTGGTCGGATTTACAATTCGTCAAAGAAGATCCCCGGCCTGAGTCCTCTGACATAGGCGCAACTTTTGATTTGTGATTCTGCCTCTGGCACCTCCAGAGCGGCGAGATTAAACCTTGTTGTGTACTCCCGCAATGTCTCACCCTGATCCTGCTTGATATCCATCAGCGAGAGAGCTGACTTCCCTACCCTCCGCGAACTCGCAAACTGACGTAGGAAGCGAGTCTGTAGATCTTCAAAAGAGTGAATAGAATTCGGGGGAAGCGTCCCAAACCATAACTGAGCTGGTCCGGTCAAAGTAGTTGAAAAGATACGGCACTTGATGCCCTCAGTGTACATATGCAGCGTGACCAACCCTTCAAACCGATTGAGGTGCACCTCCGGATCGGTAGTGCCATCATAATCTAGCGAGATGGGTTTATAGCTCCTGGGTAAAGTGTCTGCCATGATATCGTCAGAGAAAGGACTGCGGTTGCTGATAGGATGAAACCTTGAAGTCTTAGCCCTCTTGTCCTCCTCATACCTTCCCTGCTCCCTTCTGTCCCTTGGTACGTCACGGTCATGACGTTTGTGAGCCCGGTGCCCTGGCCTGCCAGAGGAGAACTCCAGCTCCCTTTCTTCTGCTCTTTCGGTGTACCGTGATTTCTCTGGGCGGTGAGACTTCTCTGCTCTGTAGGACCGCTCAGATCTCTATTCCTTGTCGTCCCTCCGGGATTTCTCCCTCAACGAGTCTTCCAGATTCTCAAGTTGGTGTTTCAGCTGCGACACTTGCTTTTTCAACCGTGCCTTCTCCTTCGGTCTCTGTTCCTCAAACACAAGGGAGACGGATTGACTGTCAGACTCATCAACCCTCTCTTTCCTGACAACACTGTTAAGCCTAACACGGCTCCCCTCTGGTCTAGCTAGTTCTCTGTCAGCAGCGTCCCCTTGCATTTCCCCAGGCATCACAGCCTGTTTGTTGATTGCCAACATGTGTGCCTCCTGAGCAACGGGAGGTGGGGCCTCAGTGCCCTGCGGGTTGGCTGCTCCAACCGGGGTAGCCACAGTAGGGATGACAGACATCATCGGAGTTCCCAGTGCCTGACGCATGTTGGCATAGCTGAGCAAAGCCATCATTTGCTCTGCCAGCCTAAAGTTAATCGATCCCCCTCCAGACGCGGGGGCCAGACTTGGCAGATCAGAGCCCGGTGTTACCAGAGCAAACCTCTGGGCATTGACGTTCAACCCTGTTGTCGGAGTGGCTGAGATAGCCTGAAAACCTGGCGGCACAGTAAAAGTGGGGTTACCCTGAAGACCATTGAACAGTGAGGTAGGCACCTCGGTAGTGACAGCAGCAGAATCGAACTCCTTCTCCAAGTTGCGGTGAGCATCAGAGGATCCCATAGTACCTACATAAAAACATAGTGAGAAGAAATCTAGATAACAAATGGATAGAGCCTCCCCTACTGATTGAAAACCCGATGTGAGAAATTCCAAGCACCGGCGCAGAGGCCGTTAAAAAATTCCCTCCAGGTAACTCTATACACTGGGAAATAAACCCAGGGTATAGATTATAATAACAGAACCCGAATAACAGAAATATCCCCTATATACTCTTATCAAGATCCGGCAGAAGAAACAGAGTGTCCAAAAAACCAAAGTAAGATATCCAGAGATGGGCATAAACAGAGCAACCACCAAAAAGCTTGTTAGCGCAAAACGTTAAGCATGCTAAATAATAAAGAATTTGCGAGAAAGCGAACATCATAACCCAGAATTACCATGATCGTGTGCTATTTTAACCGGGAAAACCCAAAAACAACAGAGTTATCATGGCAATTAGCCGGATTAGTAATATAACGTGCTAAACAGGGTATATAACAAGGATTAGTCGAAGAAAATATGGAGCACACCAACAATTATCATCCTCAGTCGAAACATAGTCGTAAATTATCAGTGCAAACCCAATTATCACAGAAACAAAACATTACCCCATAATCCACCGATAGAAAACGAAGATTAGCCACAAAAACACGAGAAATATCGACAATTATTACCCTTAAACGAAAAACATCCACAAATCAACCACACAAGCCCAATCAACAACATTCTACCGAAGCGAAACCACATAAATCGTCAACCAAAACCCAAATCAAGTAAAAACAGAGCGATACTCCACAATTTACCGGTATAAACGTCAGATCTACAAATAAAATCCCGTTTATATGAGGAAACTTTGTATTCACCCATAATCGAACCGATCAATCGGTAGATAAACACATATCCCCCCAGTTCATGATTTACGACTTTCGCCACCTTTCCCCATGCACCAAAAGCATAATTAAACACAGATCGCAAAGAATTGAAAGCGCATTAACCCGAGAAAACATAATTAACAGCTCGCAATCATCTAGGTGTCCGAATTATCGGCTCCCGCGGTACCGACGCGCGCAAACCCGATTGGAATTTCAGATCTGCCCACGCCGGCGTCCGTAAACTCACATCCTAACTCAGTAGCCTTCCCACAGACGGCGCCAGTTGGTGATTCAAGGACCAACACCTATAATCTAAAGAGTAATAAGCGTGATTATACCTAGTGTAGATGATCGGAGAAAGCAAAGTAAACAATTGGAAAACCGGAGCTCAAGAGAAAATTAGCTGTTGTATTTGAAAGTAGGAGATCGCGTAGTTACAATGCAGGAGCGTGAAGCCTATTTATAGAATACATAGGAGGGAAAATAGTAAATTCATTTATACTGCATGCATCCGTCGTGTTTAAGGGTAGGATGATAATTTCGTCTTCACGCGGGAACTCTCCCGCGTTTTCTGGTGATTCCACTGATGAAGGTAACTCCTCTGTCGAAGATGACTTCTCTGTCGAGGATGACTTCTCTGTCGAGGATGACCTCTCTGGCGAGGGTGACTTCTCTGTCGAGGATGACTTCTCTGGCGAGGGTGACTTCTCTGTCGAGGATGACTTCTCTGGCGAGCATAATTCCTCTGGCAAGAGCCATTCCTCTGGTGGATGAGATATCTATGGTGAATGAAATCCTCCCGGTGAGAATAATTCTTCTGACCAGCATGACTCTTCTGGTGAAGATGATTCCTCTAACGAGTGTACTTCTTCTGTCATACTTGTCCCGCTGGTGGGGTCGATTC
Organism: Salvia miltiorrhiza; assembly: GCF_028751815.1. Lineage (NCBI taxonomy): Eukaryota > Viridiplantae > Streptophyta > Magnoliopsida > Lamiales > Lamiaceae > Salvia > Salvia miltiorrhiza. Next base: position 222,539 of record NW_026651484.1, on the reverse strand, counting down.
CTCTGATTTGTATCATTTCTTTACTCTGCACATATTACTCCTCATCAAAAGGGATATGAATTAAAGAAAACTAATTTAAATTATACAAATAATCAAAGGCTTTAAAATATTTTAAAATTTTAATTCATTTAAATAAATAAAAGATTAACATTATTATTTTTATCTATTAAAATTAATCTTAAAAAAAATAAACGCTTTCTGACAGTAAAACATTGTCACATAATGTATTCAAAGATTAAAATAAAATAAAACTAATAAAAAGGTTGATAGAGACAAATAGACGACCAATTCCGCAATTTCAAACACGTGAAGTCGTGAACATATCAGAGCTTACTATCTATCTATCAATCAAAATTTGGTATTTTTGCACATGCAGCGCCTCCTCTATATTTATCTGTAAATTCATGAAATTTTATTTTTTTCAATATATATATATTTTTTAATTTTGCATAGTAATTGATTATCTAAAAATTTATTCTTAATATTCTCATCGTAACAATTTTTTTTCAATTTAAATCTCTTTCTAAGTGTTGATTTACATACATGATACATACGACCCTTTCAACAAATTTTCCTCAATTTCCCCCAATTGTATGTATGCAATTCAACACATAAGAAGAGATTTAAATTGGGAGAAATTTTTCACAGCAGAAACATTAAGAACAAATTTTTAGGTGGTTGATTTCTATGCAAAATTGGAAAGTTGTGAGAAGCATTCCAAAAAAATAAAACTTCATAAGTTTATAGGCAATTAACGGAAAAAACAATCTCTAATCTATACTATACGTCTTTTTTTTCTTTCTTTAACTTCTTATTTTTCTTTTTCTTTTTTAAATTGTGAAATTCGACTAAGAGCATCAGCATTGGGGTTACATGATAGCCTACATGATAGTTTACTTGATGAGGAAGGGGACCACATTGTGTAAAGAGGCTGCATTTGAGTTACATGATAGCCTACATGATTTTTTTAGTTTTGAATTTTATGTTTTTCACTTAAATTTAATTGCTCAAATTTAAATAACACATTTTACTAATAATTAAAATTCCATTAAAATAAAAAATTTAAAAATTACATAAATTTTTTTTAAACATAATCAAAATTCAATTTTTTTAAAGGCGCGTGTAAAACACGCGCCTATTTTCAACGGTCAATCGAGCTACACGAGTGTAGCCCTCGTGTAAGTGAAGGCTGCATCGGCTTACACGATAGCAGCCTTACACGAGTAGGCCGCTATTGTGTAACCGATGCGGATGCTCTAATTATAAAATATTTGATATGCATATCAAATTAAAGATCATGGCAAGAGCTTTAATTTGATACTTCCTCCGTCCACGAAAAAGAGTCATGTTTCCCCTCTTTTTTTTGTCCACAAAAAAGAGTCCTGTTTCACTTTTTGTACAATTATACCCTCCATAGACTTCAATATTTACTTTACTTTGCCATTAATACATTTACCTCAATAACTAAAAATAATTCACTTAATTCCTTAATTAAAACCTAATTAAAACCCCCACACACACTCACAAAACACACACGACACACACATAGATGCAGCGCCCCCCCGCCTTCCTCACCGGTGTCGCCGGCTCTCCGGGCACCACCACCGGTGCACCTCCCTTCTCTCACCTCTCGCCTCACGCCCTCTCTCTATTCTCAAACTCTCACGCACCCTTGAACCCAGACGCCGCGCCGCCTTCATCTACTGCCGGCGAAGGTGACAGCAGCGAGGGCTGCGACCGCCGCGGTTCCCTCTCCGGCGAAGCCGCACCTGAGCGCCGCTCCCCTGGCTTCATCTCTCTCTCTCTCACCACTCAGCCCTAAATCCCCAAAATCCAGAATCTACCCTAAATCCCCTAGCTTCATCTCTCTCTCTCTCTCACCGCTTCCCTGAGCGCCACGATCGGAAGGCCACCGTTGCAGAGCCCAGTCACTTAATTCTCCGTTCCCGGCCGGACAGCCGCCGCCGAGCCCATCGTCTGAAAGCACCGCCTCACTGATCCCGTTGCCTCGCTCCCTCTGAGCTCGAAACCCTACGGTGCCGCCTCCTCTGCTCTACCTGCGCGAGTAGCTTCAAAGCGAAGCTAGCGCTACTCGGTTTGGTCTGGAATTTCTTAAATTTGTTGCTGGAATTGATTTGTTCGAAATTGTTGCTGGAATTTTCTGAATTTGTTGCTGGAATTTCTTAAATTTGTTGTTGGAATCGATTTGTTGAATTTGTTTGAATTTGTTGCTAGAATTTCCTAAATTTGTTGTTGAAATTTGTTTTTGGAATTTCTTAAATTTGTTGGTGAAATCCATTTACTCCTGGAGTCGAATTTGTTTGATTTGTTTGAATTTGTTGTTGAATTCAAGTTAATTTACCATCTTAAATTACATTGAATTCGATCATTAAGCTGAATCAGTAATGAAAATGGAATTCTGAATTGAATTCTTAATTAAAATTATGTTAGAAGTGTATATTGAATTAATTTCAAAAATTAAGTGTTCAATAATTAATTCAATAATTTAATAAATTTATTTCTCTCTCCACTTACACCTACTTTAACAACTTTCTTAAAACCTGTGCCGAGTCCCAAATGGGACTCTTTTTCATGGACGGAGGGAGTATATGTTATGTAAATATTAGATTTAAAATATAAAAATTATATTTATTTAAGGGGTTATTGCCATAAAATACATCAAGTTTGCCAATTTTCTGGTTTATATCATGAGCTTTTTTTTTTGGCAAAAAAATACATGAATTTATGATTTATTGGTAAAAATCTCATGGTGAGTATCTCCGGCGAAATCGAAACTTATGTGTCATTTACGTGGCTTATGTGGCAGTTACGTGGCATTTAATTTATTTGAGAATGATGATGTGTTGCCACTCCCCCCACCCACCCACCCCAGCACACCGTCCCCTCTCCCTCCCCCGCCACCCCCCCAATCCCCCTCAATCCCCCAGCAGCTGCCCCTCACTCCCCACCTTCTCTCTCCATCGGTCCTCCCCCTGGCGCCGCCACCGGACAACAACATCGTTGGCGGAGCCGGCGGCCCTGCCTCCTCTCTCTTCCCCCTTCGACCTATCTCCCTTCCCTTCACCCAAAGTTTTCCAATTTGCAGATCTATAATTAAGAATGGTGAAATTGGTGGTTTTGGTTGAGTTTTTGAAGAAATTGCTGGTGGGGGAGACGGTGAGAGAGAGATAGAGAGAGAGAGAGAGACAGGGGATGGTTAAGGGGCGGCGGCGGCGGCGACGCTACCGTCGTCGCCGGAGAAGGAAGAAGGGGGAGGGGCTGCGCGCGCGTGTGTGCAGTGTGTGCGTGCGTGTGTTTGTGTGCGTGTGTCTGTGTGTGTGTCCCCCTCCCTCTCCCCCACCCAACGGACTGTCCCCCTCCCCCACCCACGCCGCCACCACCAGCCCGGCGGAGCCCCTTCCCCCAACCCCATTGCAACCACTCCCCCTCTCCCTTCCAATCCTCTACAATTGGTTGTTCCCTATAATCCTCCTCATTTTCAATTTTCCCAAAATCGACGCAGGATTCAATTTCCTCAAACGATAGCCCTAGAGCTTCATTTTTGGAAGCGTATAATGATTTTGTGGGACAAAGCTCGAGGATAAATGTGGCGGATTTCGAGGATTTTGGGAGCGGCGGTGGAAGAGGGGAAGCTGCTGGCTTTGGGGGCGGAGGAGGGGCGGTGGCGCTGTTGGGTCTGCGGCGAATGGGGGCTTTGTTGGCTGGGCGGTCGCAGCTGAACGAGGACCGCAACGGGTGCTGCTGCTGCGGTGGTGGAGGAGGGCAGCGAAGGGGGGAGGGTCTGCGGGTAGGGGAGGGCGGCGGAGAGGGGGCTCTGCTGGGGGGGGGAAGGCGGCGGCGGGGGCTCTGCTGGGGGGAAGGCGGCGGCGGCGGCTCTGCTGGTGGAGGAGGGCGGGAAAGGGGAGAGTATGTGACGTGTGTGTGTGTGTGTGTCTGTGAGAGAAAGAGAGAGAGAGAGGGAGAGGTGTGTACGTGTGTGTGTGTGAGAGAGAGAGAGAGAGAGAAAGAGGTGTGTATGTGTGATTTGGCAATTCCGGCTAACACCTCAGATTAATTTGGGCAAAATTGTAAATGATGGGATAATTGAGAACAAATTATAAATTCATGTATTTTCTGGCCAAAAAAGAAAGTGATGATATAAACCAGAAAATTGATAAACTTGGTGTATTTTATGGCAATAACCCCTTTATTTAAAGATTAAAACTTAAGAAAATTCTCTCTCATCTCTCCTCCTTTTTTTTTTGAATAATTCTATTTTTTTTTTCAATTATCTTTTGACTTTATTGTTTTCCTTTTTCACAATATCATTTTTTATTAATATGGATTATTCTTTATTATTTTTATATTAAACTAAAATATACTTATCTTAAATTAGTATTTTTTAATTATATTTAAAATTTTTATATAATAATCAAATGATAATAAATTTTATATATAATAAAATATAAAAATATTTTTCGTGCATTGCACGAGTGCAAATGCTAGTATATTAAAAAAACAACTTCCAATTTGAAATCAATTTCAAATCAATTTGAAAATTGAATGACAATTTTGTAGGTATAATAAAATTGAAGATTTATTTGTATGCTATATTTTTTCTTTTTCTTTAACTTCTTATTTTTTGTTTTATTTCTTTCGAAGATTATCAAATTCGAGAATTATAAAATATTTAATAAGCATATCAAATTAAAGATCATTATGGGCTTTAATTTGATACTCCATCCATCCACGATATCGTTTTCACTTTGTAGATGACACTAGGGGTGAGCAAAATCCGGTTAAATCCGAAAATCCGAACCGAACCTAACCGAAATACTAATTCGGTTCGGTTAATTTGGTTTTCGGTTCGGTTTTGGTTTTGAATTTTGAAACTTTCGGTTTTTCGGTTCGGTTATGGTTTTTAAGAAAAAATATTTGGTTAACCGAAAACCGAACCGAAATAATTAATTTAATAATATATATATATATATATATATTCTTTAAAAATTAAAATGATTATTATTAGTGCTATTCTATAAAATAGTCAATGATTACTCTTAATCTTTGGTAAAGATATTTTGAAATTTTGGATTATTATTTTTTACGGATTTCGAAACATGTACATTGAATGTTATTTAGTTATTTAAACTTTAAAAAATATATTGTGTATTTATTTCGGTTATTTGGTTTTAACCGAAACCGAACCGAAATATTTCGGTTCGGTTTTGTTCGGTTTTAAGCATGTTCGGTTCGGATTTGGATATTAAATATATAATTCGGTTTTAATTTGGTTTTTGTTATTCGGTTCGGTTCGGTGACCGAATAACCGAATGCTCACCCCTAGATGACACGGGTTTTAAGAAAGTGATGGATAAAGTGGATATTGTTGTGAGTGGAGTTTGAGTTGCACTATTGTTGTGAGTGGAGTTTGTGAGACCCTATTAATATAAATAGAAGTGGAAATGATATTGTTGACGAACCCAAATGGCAAAAATGGAAACGATGTCATAGACGGATGGAGTATATTTTATGTAAATATTTGATTTAAAATTTAAAGTTAATTTGTTTAAATATTAAAATTTCAAAAATTTCTCTCTCCTCTCTCATCTTTTTTGAATATTTTTTAAATTATTTATTTTATTTTTTTACTTTTCATAATATCAAATTTGTGAATTCTTTTTTATTTTTTATTTGATTTAAATATTCAACTCAAATATATTCAGTTAAAACTCAAATATATTCAGTTAAAATAAATTTTTTATTATATTTTAAGTATGATGATTGAAGTAGTATTAATTTAATATAAACTTAAAAATTTAAAAATATTAAAAGTTACTAAAGTAGACAAATATCAAGCAAAACCCAAGAAAAAAAATTTATATTAATGAAAATTAGGAACACACAATGTTAGAAATAAGAGATATATGAAGAACAAACTAAACAAACATTGGTTTTAAAAAAACAAAACTAAACAAACATTTATGTCTTTCCTTTTTCTGCTTTTCCTCCTCTCAATAAAGTCGAAAATACATACTAGAAAATTCAAAGGTTTGGCAAATTGTAAAAGCCACCATCATTGTGAACAAGAGTCCCAACCAATAACTCTTTTTCTTTCCTCCACCACTCTTAACGTCTCCCGTCGTTGCTGCTGCTGTTGTTGTTTTCCCGCTCGACGAATTCGCTTTAATTATTTTATCCCCCCAAAAAAAGAGAGATTAGTAAAGTATCATCCTTTAATAAAAATGAAATACAGCTACTTTATAATAATAATATAGGTTATAAATTTATTGAGATTTGGTTACCGGCAGCAGCAAGTGCAGTAGCATTACTCTTGTGAGCAGTATTTGCAAAATCCTCAAAGACCTTAGCATCAGGCGAATTTGGTGGGAGATGCAACAAAGCTGCGACATTAAAAAAATGAGTAAAATGGATGCAGGTAGGTAGAAATGAGATGAATTAGTAAAAGGGTACCGGGGCAGTCGGTGATGTTGGCGGGGGAGTGGCAGTGGGAGGGGAGAGAGAGGGCGAGGGTGGCATTGATCTTGAGGCCGAGGCTGGGGTCATTTCTGTCTTTTACGAGCAAGCAGATGCATTGGGGGCTCTTTTGCAAGACTTGTTTGAGGCCAGTGCAGCAGTCTACTGGTGGGGACTTGGCCTCACCACTCACATAGGGGAGACATGTTGCAAGCCCAACTAGATCATTTGCACACTTCTCCTTGTCCTTGTCCACATCACATCTTCCCACAACACTCAACAACAACACCAACATTACCCTGCTTAACAACACCACCTCCATTTCCACACACACACTCAGAGCGACCTAGGGTGTCTTGTATTTATATGGTTGTGTTGTGAGTGAATAAACTCAATGGGGGGTGAGACAAGATATTTATTGAGAGTTTGAGAGATAAGGGAGGTGGGACTTGGTTGGAAGATAGTTTTATTGGTAATTGTGCTTTTTTGTTTTTTTTTTTTAAGTACTTTTAGGAAGATTGAAGATTAAGGATTAATAATGGTTTTACATTTTTCTTTTATGGTCTCTCCAGCTCTCAATTTAATGATCGGAGGGGGAGAATTTTATCAACTGAATTGAGATTTACATAGTTGGTTGTTGATTTTTATTATATTTTGATTTTATTAATGTATGCTAATTATTGACTACACACTCATGTAAATTAAGTGACTCGAACGTCCAATTTATTAATTGGGAGCAAGCATCTTCCTGAGAAGATGCGCTTCTTCGTCAACTAAATTGTAAGGTTTGTAGGTGTTTTGGTCATATAATAATTTATGGAAAGTATATTTGTTTGATAGTATATAGTACATTGGATATATGATCTTTAATGATAAATATTAAAAATTAAGATAATCTTTGGGGTGTGTTTGCTTTTTATCCTTCTAAATAGAGCCATAGAGAAATAATATAATAAGATATAAATTTATCACTTAAAATAAGACAATATAATCTTTTTGTTTGTTTTGAATGACAAAAGATGATACTTATAAAATTATAACACATTCCTTTATGTATAAAATTATACCATTGTGCAAATAAAAATGTGACGCCCAGAATTTTATACGATTTATTTGAATTTTTTATTATGTCACAAACAAGATATGAGATAATCATAAATAGAGCTTTTATATCTCAAATCACAGACACCCTTAATAGACATTAAAGTACTTCATTCATTTTTATTGTTACAAAATTTATGATGTATATTAACCCTAAGTATTTCTGTGGCCAACCTGTCATTCAATCAACCTACACAAGGACACCGACATAAATGCCAAAGAGTGATTGAAAAATGGCTCTCTCTTGTAACTGTGTAATAATAATTATTGTCATTATTATTCATGAATTCTCACGTAATAATAAATTAAAACTACGTACCAGGAGTATTATTACCTTTTGAATCTCATGCTCTTGTCTTGCTACATGAATCGGGGCCCCCTAAAATCATCTGCCCACAATTGGTGCTTCAATTCGAGCTTCTTTTTTTAACAACACCAACACAGGTTTAAAATAAATTAAAATAGACGATTTCATTTCGAGAGCATTAGATCCAAATTTGTTGAAGCAATAGTTATATTGGAATCCCGTGATAATTGAATCTTGATTTCATTTAGATAGAATGACCCGTGATCTTCTTTTGGTTAATCCGTGACCCAATAGTCATTTAAAATAATTTTCGTTATAAAACTATTAACTCAGAGTTGCCAAGAATATTCTTTTCTGTAAAGAACATACTAGTACTACTATTTTAGATGACAGACCAAAGAATGATGAAATTTTAATTTGCAGAAAATTAGATGCTACTCACGAGAATTCGAGAAATGTGCTCTACTCCATTTTAATAATACTAGACTGTAATCCATCGAAATTCGGTGAGTATCACTTTATATTACAATTTATAATCGTTTTATAATTATTTTTATGATCATAGTATATGAAATAATTATCACATAAATTATTTTTTTAATCAATTTAATTTTACTAAATATTATTGTTAATTAATTGTTAATTTTTAGTTGGGACTTGTTATATCAATTTTTATTTGATGAAGTTTTATAAAAAGTCAACAGAGAATTGTAGGTGTTAGAAAAATGAAAATAAGAAAACATGTAAATTTGATGTAAGATATGATGAAGAATTGATGGGTCACATTTGTTGTTAATTGTATCATCTAGAGTTTGTGAGAGATTAACATTGATTGCTGAGCGTAATTTCATCAGAAGCTTGAACGTTCGTATCATAGCTAATTTATGAGCATTATGTTGCCTGTAGTTTGAAATACTATAACTGAGTTTGATAAACTATCTATGACTTATGAGTTTATTTAATTTGATTTGAAACTTGAAAGACCATAACTGAGTTATGAATATATTATCACTTCTAGAGCTTGAGATAAGATAATCAAATAAAATTATACTATTAAATCTAACTTCAATTGTTAACTCTCTAACAAATAAAATTCTAACAACTTAATTAATAATTATTATTTTTTATTAATAATCTAAATTAATTTAATAATTTATATGTTAAATTATTTAATAATTTATAATTGTCACATTATAAACTGTTGTGATAATGGTTATATGTCTCAATACACATTCCAACATTACATTAATTTAAATAACAAAAAAATAAAAAAAATAGAGAAAATTTCATTTAAGCATGTATATAAATCTTTAGGGCTAATTGCATATAAATTACTGAATTTCAACAAATTCACATTTTGCACACGGACTTGAAAATCTTTATTAAAATTACTGAACTATTAATTTTTTCTCATTTTGCATATTCGCCCATTTTCGTCGTGGTGACATGACACAAATATATATACTCGCTTGACATGAATATGCTTGCGTGGCATAAATATGATAGTGTGGAAAAATGAAACTGATGTCATATTGTATAGTTGGATGGAAATAACGTCGTTCCATGCCCAAAGTTTGGCTAGAAAATTGGGCAAATATGTAAAAATGAGAAGAAAAAAAAAATTAGTAGGAGTAATTTTAATAAAGATTTTAAAATTCATGTGCAAAATGAGAATTTATTGAAAGTTTAGTAACTTATATGCAATTAACCCAAAAATTTATGTATTCGTACATGTCTAAACTCGATTAAAAGATGATTTTACTACTCATCTCTTCTCGAACCCAATAATTATTTTGAAATGATGAGATTTAAAATTGACAAATAGGATAGAATATATATACTTGTACCCATCCAAATCTGAATAATCGAACACATTTAAATTTATGAATACAAAAATTGATTATTTGTTTCAATATAATCAAACATTACAAAGTTATATAAATATTCGTACATGTCGATTAATAATTGGACACCTTTAAAATTTATGTATTCGTACATGTCCAAATTAAAAGTGTTAGGTCCGGAGGGTCTCGAATATGTGTATTGGGGGGGGGGGAAATATACCTATAGGCTATTTTTCGATAAAATGAAACTTTAAAGACAAACTGACTCAACATGTTTATTGAAAAGAGTTTTTGTCAAAACAGAGTTGACGACTGATACTGAATACTCTTCAGTAAGGAGTTATCAGTTAAGTCAAAGACTTTAACTGATACACGTAAGGCTTCAATCAAGTTTGATAAACAGAGAGATGTTATGAATCTTACTGACTATCAGAAGATAGATCAGTTAGACTGATAACACACGCAGCGGAAAACTTTAGTTTCGAAATAGCCTTTGAAGTTAAACACGTTGTCAACAGTTAAGTTTCTCTTTGCAATTAATCAGTTTTCAGTTTAGGAAGGTAAGAGCACAAGTAAGAAGGTAAGTACTGAAAGCTGTAAATAACACAGAGATTTTTTCATGGTTCGAAAAACACTTCCTACATCCACGATCGGTTGATCAGGCCAATAACTTCACTGGGCATGTGCTTACGGGTGCACAGCAAACCGATGCGTGTGCTTACGGGTGCACAACAAACCTGAACGTGTACTTACAGGTGTACAACAAATCGAGACGACCGAAGATCCTATCTTCAGTAGCAACACACTGGGTTGGATTTGTCACTCCTAGCGTGCACTGGACACTAAGATCTCACGGAGACAGAACACTGGTCTGAACTCCTTTTCGACACAAACACTCGATTCGGTTGGTTGAAAAGAGGTTTGAAAACTTGCCAACTAAACCACAAAGAACAAGTTCTTTGCAATCAGCTTTACCTAGGCTTTGGATATGCAATATTTGTCTAAGTTCTAAGAGAATGTATGTAATCAGCCATGACTGATTTTTGGCTTTGTGATTCTCTTCTTCGATTCAAACTTGGGGGAGGCTTGGTTTTGCTGAGTAACGAATTCAGTAGCATTTCAGCTTATGTTGTTGAATCGGTGAAGATGGAAGTGATCCTTGAGCGCAATTTATAGGAGACGTCTTCAAGATTTCTTCCGTTAGAGAGTAATTTGAACTTAGGCTGACGCTTCAATCTTCGAGGTTCCTTGTTTGGTGAGAACGACTACTTTGAAGAGCAGGAGATGCGACATCTCTGAAAAGGTAATCACCAAAAAGGAATGGCCTCTGCAGAGAAAGGACGATCCTGAGATCTCTGCATTTAATGCGGCTGTACTTCTGGAGTGTGTGGCTTCCTTTGAACGTTGGAGGTTCAGTCCGAGGAAGAATGTTTAACTGATACTTGACTTTAGTATCAGTCCGCTGAATCCACGTGGCGCGCATTAAGTAAACAGTCGAAACAGATTTTTCGACTGATAAGTCAAATATCAGTATTTGACTTTGCCTTAATCGTTACATCAGTCGGCATCTTCAGTCTTCAGTCTTTAGTCCTTCGTTCTTCAGTCTTCAGTCCTCGGAACAGCAACTAAACTAGAAAAAGAACTCTAACACTTGAGTTCGAACAGTTCTAGTCTATTACAAGTGAAACTGTCACGACCGGACCTAATTAAGGATAATTAAGCCGGGAAACCGTGACTAATGGAGGGAGATTAGAAGCGGGGTAGAAAGGGGATAATCAAACAAGGAAGGATCGCATTTCATCATTGTTAACAAAAGGAATATTTATAATATAACGGAGGTTTCGTCGTATAGACTCAAATAACTAGTAAGTTCGGATAACTCCGACTTAGCCAAAATAACATAACACTTCTGAGTACGCAGCGGAGTAAGGTTCTGAATACATGTATGAAGACATGTATCCCTAGAGTTCATTAATACATAATAAGACAAAAGAGTCCCGCTCGTCACTTCATCACCATCGGCAGCTACTCAACCTGCACATTTAGAAATATATGCAGGGCTGAGTACAAAAGTACTCAGTGGGCACGTATGCCTAAGTATAAAAATACATGCTTCAAAACTGTAAATTGTCATGCCATCTTAAACAGTACAGCAAGGGAGTTTTTCGCTAAAAGGCCCAAGCTTACTAAATTCATTTGTGATTCTTAAAGTTCGACTGCAGTCTAAGTTCTCTTGTAATCTATCATATCTGGAACTGTGTGCCGGAGAGGTGGCCACCTCTCACGGTCACTTGACCGGCCAACCCGCTAGATGACTCACGGTCACTGGTGTACACTAGCCTTGGCAGGATAGCTATCAACTGCTCAAGACCCGAATTCGATTACATGATAAAAGCCACATCAGATAGATATCATACTGAAATTGAAACATTTTATGGCAAGACAATATTTGAAATAACTTCAATTAATTTAGTCATGAAATAACTTGCTTGAACGTAACATTTAAACTCATTTGATATATATGAAAGTAATGCCCACCTGATAGAAACTTTCTGTGGTACAGTAGCTCCTTGTCTGATTATTAATCTCGTGCTTGACCTTTATTACGAGAATATAAATAAGACATTGCCTCGAGGAAAATTCTTAATTAATGAGAAAGCGTAATTTAACTATGCATGAATCTGGTATGCATGAACTAATACTCTGAGCGATAATCGGGAATCCTACTATTAATCCTCGTTAATAGATTTAGCTAATTCTCGTCTAGCGCGGTCGAATAAAACTGTGATTCTTCCTTCCTCATCGGAATATTCTAGTCGTGAAATAAACCTTGCATTTGTACTTGATTGAAAAATGACTAACTCGGCTTTAAACGAGGTGTGACCTTGTAGAAATTATCGGGCTTTTCGATAGAAGCATCATTACTAGCGTAACCTCAAATAATTAATAGGCTCAAAAGAGAGTAGCCAATTAATTAAATAAACCAGTTGCTTAAATGAAATAAACAATAATGACTTGCTTTAAAGTCGGAAGTCCAAAAACATTAATTAATAAACTGGGTGGCTCATTACTGATAAATAATTGGGCTCCATCAAAAATTGATACTGCTAGGCTTAGCTCAAAGGAGTAACTTCAGCTCAAGCTTTAAAAGAATTAAAGCCCAACTTAAAAAGTCTTCGACCCAAAACAATTAAAATAGGGGTCCAAATAATAATTAATGTGGACTGAAAAGAATTAATCTTAGCCCAAAAAGGCAATTTACTCGGCCAAAATGATGAATTAAACTGGCCCAACGAAATATAAATGGGACTAGAATAATAGCCCATCATAAAATATGCATCAGACCAACTCCTTAATTAAATCGAGCCCAATAGAATTAATGAGAAGGGCCAATTAAATAAAAGACTGGCCCAATTCGAATTTAACTGTGAAAGCCCAAGCAATTAAAATCAAGCCCAAATCTTTAAAACACAAGCTCAAAATTTTCAGCCCAACTTAAAAATACAAGGCCCAAAGCTAGAGCCCAACCCAACTCATCAATCTCTCTCTCATTTTCTCTCACTGTCGGTCCTTATTTTTCTCTCTCTGTTGGAGCCGATACTCTCCCAACAGACGCTGCACAAGACTTCTCCCTCTCTCTCGCCCGTCCTTTCTCTTCGCGAGCTTCGCCGCGAATTGCTCCGACCGGCGTCGGCTGCCGCCGAGCCTAGGTCCGGCGTGGCCGCACCTGCCTCTTCCTCCTTATCCTCTCTCTCTCTCTAATCTCTCCTAAATCACGCTTAGCCTTCTCCTCCCTCGATCTGCCTTCAGTCGAGGCGTCCGCCGCCGCCGTTTCCTTCTCCGGTCGTTCCAGCTGCCGGCGTGGCCGGCGTTCAGCCGTTGAACGTGCCGCCTCCTCGCCCTAAACCCCTCTTGCTGACAGTTCGTCCAAGGCGAGGAGAGCGAGCCCTAATTCACGAATTGAAGGTCGTCGTCGCCGCTGCAATTGGGTGCCCGACGAACGGTCGTCGTCTGCGTCTCTGAGGCCGCCGCCTTCGCTCGTCCTCCCTCCTTCCTTGATTTAATGGGAAATCCCCAGGTGAGGAGCCCTAATTCTCTCAAATCTGGAAGCGTCGCCGTCGCGGTTCTCTGGCCATCAATCGACGGCCGACGTCGTTTCGTCCTCTCCTCCGAGCCATTCACGTCCCGACTCAGATGTCAAGGTGGGCAGGGAGTCGAGCCCTGCTTCTTTTTCGCCTCTGCCGCCATGGTTCTGCCGCCATCTCCCCCGCCCATTTCAATCGGCGGTTCAGCGTCGTTGCTCCATTCGCGATGCTGCTGTTACTGTAACACGATTTCCGCCGAGGCAGTAAGAGCTGCGGCCATCGTCGCCGTAGTCTTGGCTCGACCGAACAGGCAGCCGGCTTCATTTCCCTAAGCTAAGTTCTGAATCTCCGTCTCCTTTCTCTTCGTTGCGTGATTGAGTTTCGAATCGAACATAAATTCCCTCGAGTAAGAATCTAGTACTTAGCACTCTACGTGTGTGTGAGCATGCTGTAGCAGGGCTAAACTCTATTTATGAGCTAAGGTGTTCTCTTTCTTTTTGTCTGTGAAGCAATACTTATGCTATGGAATTCTACATGAATGAACTGATCATGCTCTGGTGCGAATGCTTGCTAGAATAGATATTCGAAATAGAATTAATACCTTGGGAATGACTGTTGGTTGGCTGATTGCCGTTGAGTTTAACGAACTGGAATGATTGAACTGAACTGAAATAAATGTTCTTTCCATTAATGTAGGTGAAATCTTGGAGGAGTTGAAGAGAGTTAAAGAAGTTTACCTCCTCGCAGAGAATGTATGAAGGCCCCTGCTGTCCTGAACTTTCTAAGTGTGGAATGGAAACAAAATGGAGATTAATAGCTGATGAAGTCTGGAACAAAATGAAGGTGTTCGGGTGTGAAATGCACACTTGTTTTAGTCAAAATGTGCAAACTGGCTGGAGTAAAAAAGATACAAATAGGCGGTGGAGCATGCTAAGTAATAGGGGAGGGTGTAGTGGCAGGGGAATTGGAACAGTTGTTGAAAAGAAAGGAAAAATGTAGCTGCAGTAGATGTTCCTTGGAGCACACACGTTTTATCCTTCTCATTCTTTTCTTTCTTTTCCTTTTTCTTTAAGTGCTAGATAGTGAATAGTAGTGTAGAAATGATTGTTGATGGTATTTGTTGGAGAGCATGCGTGTAGTATGCAATAGAGTAGGAAAGAGGACTATGATTGTAAGTGTTTGAAAGTCTTGAGGTGACAAATAGAATCCCATAGTAGTTTTTGTATCAATTGAGGATCTGTAAATCTAATTTTTTTTTTTCGGATTCTACTTATCTTTATAAAGCCTCTGCGAATTAAAATATCTAATTTAACTCGCTCTATTAGTCGGGATTAAATCCACGACTGAGTAAAGTAATAGATAGAAATAATATTTCGATTACAAATAAAATAATAACTCGACTTCGCTAAGTCAATTATCATTCTGAAATAAATCATTAACTACTCAATAATTCAATCGTGGTCATCTCAGGTAATGGCATCTAATTCAGAACTCTGAGCTGAATTAATTGAATATTAATCACTGGATTAAATCAACTAAAAGATGTAAAAATAAATATTGCATTTGTTGCTCTTAATCATAAAATAAAATAGCGGGCTACTACATACTACCCCTCTTAACAAAAATTTCATCCCGAAATTTGCATATCATTGCAAAAAGGTTCTGGGTACTCTCTCATCTTAATTTCTGTCAGACTATCTCAATCATCTCATTCATCTTGTCTGATTCTAAAATTCTCCTTTCACCTATTTTATCTCAGTAGAGTGGTGATCTATATTTTCTTCCATGCATTACCTCATAAGGCGCCATATTGATTGTTGCCTGATAACTATTATTGTAGGCAAACTCAATCGATGACATCACTGTTCATCACTTTCACCTTTGCTTTGTACTACTTTTAACGTGTCTTCGAGAGTCTGAATTATTCTCTCAACCATCTATATGTTTGTGGGCAAAAGGTGGTACTGAAATTTAACCTTGTGCCTAATTTTTTCTACAAGTTCATACATAATCTGGATGTAAACTTCGAATCTCAGTCCAAAGTGATTGACACGAGCATACCGTGGAGCGCACAATTTCTCAAACATATAATTGGCCTAACTTGTCTGATCCGTATGTGATCGGTATTAATATAAAACGAGCTCATTTCGCAAGTCGCTCCACTATTACCCAGATGGCAGCACTCCCTCTTTTCGACTTCGTAAACTAGTCACGACATCTGTTGCAAAGTGCTATAACTTCCATTATGAAATCTCCAATGGTTGAAATTTTTCATATGGTCTATGGTGCAAGGCCTTCACTCGTTGGCATACTAGGCATCTCTCAACAAGTGTAGCTATATCTTTCCATCGGAATTCTTCTTTCAAGTCTTTGTACATTTTATGCTTCCCGGGTGGCCAGTATATGGCGTGTCATGAGCTTCGCTCATTATCTCATCTCTGAATTGTTCATCGTGTGAACACACACAATCTTTTATCAACATTAACGCATTATCCACGTCTCATGATACGTCTCCTGATCTTATTGCTAAACGTATTTTCTCCAAGGTCTCATTCTCATTCTCTTTTTTTTTTCGCATTATCAGCTTTCCTATAAAGTTGGGTGTTATTACCATCGTGGCAATAATCCCTTCTACAGATTCTAGTGGTTGAACCACTTCTAAATTCATTCTACTAAAATCTTTCATGGGTTCCTCTTCCTAAGTAAGGGGAGATCCCAACTTAAGTTGAGTCTTACGACTCAAGGAGTCGTCTACCTTGTTAGCTTTGCCTGGGTGGTAGTTAATACTACAGTCGCGGTCCTGCGCTAGTTCGAGCCATCTTTACTGTCTCATGTTAAGATCTTCTTGCTCGAAAAAGTATTTCAAACTTTTATGGTCTTTACTGCAGTTAATTCTAGTTTATGAGTTGGCTAGTTCAATTCATGTGGTTAATGCTATCGTGATGCGTATGTTGCCACTCTTCCTTCTTGCGTTAACATGCAACTAAGTACTCTCCTTGGACACGTCTGTATAAATCACATATTATTTGTTAGCTACTGGAACAGCTATGGTTAACTTCTCCTTGAGCTTCTTGAAATCTTTTTTTTTTTTTTTTTCATATACTCTTGTCCAAAGAAATTTAATTCCCTTCCTGAGTAATAGGGTCATTGGTCTTGCTATTTTGGAAAATCCTTCTATGAATCTCTGATAGCAACTTGCTAGTTCCAAGAAACTTTTGATCTCATTGGGGTTAGTAGGCGATCTCCACTCATGTACAACTTGTACTTCCTCAGGGTGCACTTTGATCCTTTCTAATGAGATAATATGTCCCGAAAACGTGATTTTGTTGAGCCAAAATTCGCACTTGCAGAACTTAGCATAAAGATGCTTTGTTTTCAACATTTTTAATATTATTCTCAGGTGTTTCTCATGGTCCTTCTCGTTCCTCGAGTAGATCAAGACATCATCTACGAAAACTAAGACAACTTGCCTAAGTATGGGTGGAACACTCGGTTCATGAGGTCCACAAACATGGCTGGTGCATTGGTCAATCCAAATGACACCACTACGAACTCATAGAGTCCATATCTGGTTCGGAAGACCACCTTGGGTACATCTTCTCATTGAATCTATAGTTGATGGTACCTAGACCTTAAATCTAGCTTTGAGGACACACTCACTCCTCTGAGTTGCTTGAAGAAGTCGTCTATCTTCGATAGAGGATACCTGTCCTTGAGTGTCACCTTGTTCAACTCTCTATAAGTTGATGTGTATCCTCGGTAGAGGATACACATTCTCAATGTGCCATCTTTATTCTTTTACAAAAAGAACGGGTGCACCCCGGTGAAATCTCCAGGAAACATTTGGAAATTCACGTACGATTGTCACGTCTCCTATACTTTTCTCGTTTTTTAGTTTTCTGTGCAACTACACAAGGTAGGGTGGGCACCATTTTCTTATCATCTTTGTTGCTTGAGGGACGGAGATGATCGTCTTTCTCATACCCATGCTGATCCCATGAAAACGTGTCAGTTTCTTCCCCGTGGTCGAAAAGAAATTTGACTTTCATTGCAAATGATGGTGGCATAGTTCTCAACTATCCATTCCATTCCTAAAATTATGTATATGTCTCCCATCGGCATAACATACGAGTTGTTCACTCCAATTTGAATAATTTTTATGCTTAGCTCTAAATTCAAGCACACATGTGCTATTATTGTTGTTGTTGCTATCGCTGGTGTGGTTACTGCTCTTGGTATGGTTGGGCAAAGCTTGGATTGCTCAAATGCAGAGTCTGAACAGGCGAGTTTAGCCTGAGACCCGCCCTTTGTTGCTTATTCGGGTAACGATTTGTATAATGTTCATTCCAGTTACTATGCAACATCCTTCATTACCAGTCCTGGAGAGTTTCCCATGGTTCTTGTTCCACTTTGGGTAGGGTGGAGTCCCATACTTGTTATCCCCCATCTGTTTTGAGGTGTCATAGCCACGTTGCTGGGACGTCTGCCCCTGCCATGACCCTTTCCTTAGCTTGGCCAGGGTTACTATATCCCATTCTCTTTTTCTTTCTCAAAAGTTTTTTTTTTTTTTTTTTTTTTTTTTAGCCCGAGTTTGTGGAGGTGCAGACGTAGGCGCAGTTGCTGGTATCTCTCCCAGCATTGCTGCCTCAATGCATAACGCTTTGCTAAGCGACTCCACGTAAGACGATCCACCATGGCTTGCCCAAGCCATTCTAATCTCTTGCCTCAGTCCGACACAGAATTCTTTTAACCATCTTTCCATATGTGTCTACTTGCTCTAGCGCATATCTTGACGTATCGCAGAACATCATGCCGTATGGAGTAATTGTTGTTCTTCTTTGCTTCGGATTGTTAAATTCCATTTCTTTCTTTTTGCGATAGCTTTTGGGTGTATACTTGTCATATATTACAGTCTTAAACTATTCCCACGTTAAATTTCCTAACTACTCAATTGTCATTGTCTTCCTCCTTGCTTCCCACCATAAGTCAGCTGAAAGGATACGCAAGTAAGACGTTCCAGATCTGTGCAGCGCAAGAAATTGAAGATGCGCTCACTAGCTTGTACCCAAGTCTCAGCCTTTGTTGGATCTCCTATCCTATCGAAGACAGGTGGGTTTCCTCGTAGAAATAGTTCTTCTATTCTACGTTTTTGTTGTATGGTTAGTGGCGTTATATTGTTCTAGCCATGGTACTGGGCCTTTTTCATTATCTCGTGGAATTCTTCCTCTTCTTGTCGGACTCCCTTGTTTTGGTGGCGTACTGATGAGTTGACACGTAGTCATCAATACATACATATGCATATCATCACTTCTGTAAACAGTTTCTTGATTCTCAAATCTTGCTCGCATTCTTCCTCGTGCAAGCATATAAGTAAAATGTGGCGGAAGTGACTTGCCGCAAAAGATCGATAAGGTCGCTAAAAGACATAAGAAAATTGTTTCGATGAGAACTTCTACATTAACATATGGATCTAGATATATTGATCTATCCAAGTACTACTCATGAAGAACTGGCTGTCTAGCAATGCCATCTCCAACTAATTTGGTCATGGAACCAGTTTTTTTTTTTTTTTTTCGTACTAATACTAGTCAAACATAACTAAGCCAACATAGGGGCATACAAAAACATCAGAACAATCATTGTTTTCTAAAATAATAACGTTCTACCAAATCCATAAGAGATGGTCTATCTGCATCATGTGATTGACCCTTGGGTCGAGGCATACTTGTTTGATGGATTTAATCTGGTGAATACTTGTTTGTCTTTAGGTCACCGGAATTCTACTAACAACTAACAAACCACAATGATTAAAGTCACAAATGGCAATTACGCAAAGTGAAGTGAATCAACAATTTTGTCAGACGATTGAAAAGAAATGGCCTTAGGGTAGAAATGAATTGACTAAAAGGTCGAAACGAAATGACCTAATAATCTGAACCCGCTTGGCTTTTCAGATGAAAGTTTAAATATATAGGTTTAGAGACCCATATATGACGACTACTGATATTTTGGTCATGTGGACTGGCCAGGTCCGACACAACTACTTCTCAGTCACTCGGAAATACTTTTCCGAACTTGGCAACTCTTGTTCATTGGCTGCAAAAGATATATTTGGTCTAAGATCACCACTTTCTTCTTAACATCTTGAACATGTCCTTGAGAATATTCTAGAGCTTCTCAAACTTGGAGTCTGTCTCCTAGTTTAATGCAATCCTTAAACATCTTCTATAGGCGAAATAAGGTAGGCTCGACCTTACTCAACAATCTTCCTCTACATGATCTTTATGTAGTACTCCTAGTACTTAGTGTTTTCTTCACATAGCGCTTGAAATGCAACCATATAATTTGAAGTACTCTTCCGTGTTATTGCAAAAGACCTTCTGAATCATCACACATTCAATAAGGAAATAGCCTTTGCTCATCTGAGCACCTTTATAGGGTATGTGTCACCATATGTAATGCTAAGTCATGGAATGACCTTAGTCAATGCTCTTATTCCGGCTACCAGACTAAATACCTAATCCAAGACGTTCTAACTGAGGCGATGTCCTCGATAGGTTAAGGTATGTATACTTATCTTGAGTATATCCTTAGGGTCTCATTAGAATCTTAATTCATTTGTTTCAGCATTGATCCACTGTCGGCGCTTCTAGCTATTATTAAACTCTGAACCATCTTCAAGAACTTCTCTCGTCTTACCCACTTGCGTAAACTTTTATGATCAATCATAATGGTTGGTAATTGTCAGTACCCATATCACATCTCGTCTTTCCAATTCGTAGTAGGTGATCGTAATCAATAGGGATTCTCAGTCATGTCCTCATCTAATATGATAGGTACTGTAAGCAGAATGGTTCCGAATACCTGAAACTATAAGCTGATAGCTTTAATCGAATTATTAACATCATATACAAAGCATTTTGACCCCTGGTAAGTCTAATTATGAAGTTCATTGATGAATCATGAAAGTTATCCTCAAGTCATAGCTAGTGATAATCGAGGCTAGAAGTGAGTCTCAACTTATTAGGGATTAGCTAACTGGTTATATAAGTCATACTCATCGCTATAAGCAATATCATACTTAAACTATCATTGAATAAGGCAATAGTCGATTAGGTGCTCCGTCTCGTGTGAACAACCTGAATGAAGAACTATGCCTGCTTCAGTGATTCGTGCGTGGCACTCCGCTTGCACTGCTTTCATTGGATTCTCTTCCTCTTTCTTAGCTCTTCACCATGGCTATAGTGAAATATAACTGAGTTTCTAGCTTCTATTGTTCTTCTCGTAACAGTGATCATGCATTCTTAACGCATCTAAGTTCATTGAGATATCTAATCAATCAATAAAGCATAAAACTTGAATGTAAGCATCAGTACATTCATATAAAACGTGAACTTCTCAATGTTTTAAAATCATTACCACCTTCTTTCTTGCTGAGCATGACGATGTGATGAAGTGATGAGCTTTGGTTGACTGACTCATATATTCTAGTGATCATACCAGAAAAATGGGCTAACTCTAGGGTTCAGAGCAAATGATTTGCTCTGATACCATTCTGTCACGACCGGACCTAATTAAGGATAATTAAGCCGGGAAACCGTGACTAATGGAGGGAGATTAGAAGCGGGGTAGAAAGGGGATAATCAAACAAGGAAGGATCGCATTTCATCATTGTTAACAAAAGGAATATTTATAATATAACGGAGGTTTCGTCGTATAGACTCAAATAACTAGTAAGTTCGGATAACTCCGACTTAGCCAAAATAACATAACACTTCTGAGTACGCAGCGGAATAAGGTTCTGAATACATGTATGAAGACATGTATCCCTAGAGTTCATTAATACATAATAAGACAAAAGAGTCCCGCTCGTCACTTCATCACCATCGGCAGCTACTCAACCTGCACATTTAGAAATATATGCAGGGCTGAGTACAAAAGTACTCAGTGGGCACGTATGCCTAAGTATAAAAATACATGCTTCAAAACTGTAAATTGTCATGCCATCTTAAACAGTACAGCAAGGGAGTTTTTCGCTAAAAGGCCCAAGCTTACTAAATTCATTTGTGATTCTTAAAGTTCGACTGCAGTCTAAGTTCTCTTGTAATCTATCATATCTGGAACTGTGTGCCGGAGAGGTGGCCACCTCTCACGGTCACTTGACCGGCCAACCCGCTAGATGACTCACGGTCACTGGTGTACACTAGCCTTGGCAGGATAGCTATCAACTGCTCAAGACCCGAATTCGATTACATGATAAAAGCCACATCAGATAGATATCATACTGAAATTGAAACATTTTATGGCAAGACAATATTTGAAATAACTTCAATTAATTTAGTCATGAAATAACTTGCTTGAACGTAACATTTAAACTCATTTGATATATATGAAAGTAATGCCCACCTGATAGAAACTTTCTGTGGTACAATAGCTCCTTGTCTGATTATTAATCTCGTGCTTGACCTTTATTACGAGAATATAAATAAGACATTGCCTCGAGGAAAATTCTTAATTAATGAGAAAGCGTAATTTAACTATGCATGAATCTGGTATGCATGAACTAATACTCTGAGCGATAATCGGGAATCCTACTATTAATCCTCGTTAATAGATTTAGCTAATTCTCGTCTAGCGCGGTCGAATAAAACTGTGATTCTTCCTTCCTCATTGGAATATTCTAGTCGTGAAATAAACCTTGCATTTGTACTTGATTGAAAAATGACTAACTCGGCTTTAAACGAGGTGTGACCTTGTAGAAATTATCGGGCTTTTCGATAGAAGCATCATTACTAGCGTAACCTCAAATAATTAATAGGCTCAAAAGAGAGTAGCCAATTAATTAAATAAACCAGTTGCTTAAATGAAATAAACAATAATGACTTGCTTTAAAGTCGGAAGTCCAAAAACATTAATTAATAAACTGGGTGGCTCATTACTGATAAATAATTGGGCTCCATCAAAAATTGATACTGCTAGGCTTAGCTCAAAGGAGTAACTTCAGCTCAAGCTTTAAAAGAATTAAAGCCCAACTTAAAAAGTCTTCGACCCAAAACAATTAAAATAGGGGTCCAAATAATAATTAATGTGGACTGAAAAGAATTAATCTTAGCCCAAAAAGGCAATTTACTCGGCCAAAATGATGAATTAAACTGGCCCAACGAAATATAAATGGGACTAGAATAATAGCCCATCATAAAATATGCATCAGACCAACTCCTTAATTAAATCGAGCCCAATAGAATTAATGAGAAGGGCCAATTAAATAAAAGACTGGCCCAATTCGAATTTAACTGTGAAAGCCCAAGCAATTAAAATCAAGCCCAAATCTTTAAAACACAAGCTCAAAATTTTCAGCCCAACTTAAAAATACAAGGCCCAAAGCTAGAGCCCAACCCAACTCATCAATCTCTCTCTCATTTTCTCTCACTGTCGGTCCTTATTTTTCTCTCTCTGTTGGAGCCGATACTCTCCCAACAGACGCTGCACAAGACTTCTCCCTCTCTCTCGCCCGTCCTTTCTCTTCGCGAGCTTCGCCGCGAATTGCTCCGACCGGCGTCGGCTGCCGCCGAGCCTAGGTCCGGCGTGGCCGCACCTGCCTCTTCCTCCTTATCCTCTCTCTCTCTCTAATCTCTCCTAAATCACGCTTAGCCTTCTCCTCCCTCGATCTGCCTTCAGTCGAGGCGTCCGCCGCCGCCGTTTCCTTCTCCGGTCGTTCCAGCTGCCGGCGTGGCCGGCGTTCAGCCGTTGAACGCGCCGCCTCCTCGCCCTAAACCCCTCTTGCTGACAGTTCGTCCAAGGCGAGGAGAGCGAGCCCTAATTCACGAATTGAAGGTCGCCGTCGCCGCTGCAATTGGGTGCCCGACGAACGGCCGTCGTCTGCGTCTCTGAGGCCGCCGCCTTCGCTCGTCCTCCCTCCTTCCTTGATTTAATGGGAAATCCCCAGGTGAGGAGCCCTAATTCTCTCAAATCTGGAAGCGTCGCCGTCGCGGTTCTCTGGCCATCAATCGACGGCCGACGTCGTTTCGTCCTCTCCTCCGAGCCATTCACGTCCCGACTCAGATGTCAAGGTGGGCAGGGAGTCGAGCCCTGCTTCTTTTTCGCCTCTGCCGCCATGGTTCTGCCGCCATCTCCCCCGCCCATTTCAATCGGCGGTTCAGCATCGTTGCTCCATTCGCGATGCTGCTGTTGCTGTAACACGATTTCCGCCGAGGCAGTAAGAGCTGCGGCCATCGTCGCTGTAGTCTTGGCTCGACCGAACAGGCAGCCGGCTTCATTTCCCTAAGCTAAGTTCTGAATCTCCGTCTCCTTTCTCTTCGTTGCGTGATTGAGTTTCGAATCGAACATAAATTCCCTCGAGTAAGAATCTAGTACTTAGCACTCTACGTGTGTGTGAGCATGCTGTAGCAGGGCTAAACTCTATTTATGAGCTAAGGTGTTCTCTTTCTTTTTGTCTGTGAAGCAATACTTATGCTATGGAATTCTACATGAATGAACTGATCATGCTCTGGTGCGAATGCTTGCTAGAATAGATATTCGAAATAGAATTAATACCTTGGGAATGACTGTTGGTTGGCTGATTGCCATTGAGTTTAACGAACTGGAATGATTGAACTGAACTGAAATAAATGTTCTTTCCATTAATGTAGGTGAAATCTTGGAGGAGTTGAAGAGAGTTAAAGAAGTTTACCTCCTCGCAGAGAATGTATGAAGGCCCCTGCTGTCCTGAACTTTCTAAGTGTGGAATGGAAACAAAATGGAGATTAATAGCTGATGAAGTCTGGAACAAAATGAAGGTGTTCGGGTGTGAAATGCACACTTGTTTTAGTCAAAATGTGCAAACTGGCTGGAGTCAAAAAGATACAAATAGGCGGTGGAGCATGCTAAGTAATAGGGGAGGGTGTAGTGGCAGGGGAATTGGAACAGTTGTTGAAAAGAAAGGAAAAATGTAGCTGCAGTAGATGTTCCTTGCAGCACACACGTTTTATCCTTCTCATTCTTTTCTTTCTTTTCCTTTTTCTTTAAGTGCTAGATAGTGAATAGTAGTGTAGAAATGATTGTTGATGGTATTTGTTGGAGAGCATGCGTGTAGTATGCAATAGAGTAGGAAAGAGGACTATGATTGTAAGTGTTTGAAAGTCTTGAGGTGACAAATAGAATCCCATAGTAGTTTTTGTATCAATTGAGGATCTGTAAATCTAATTTTTTTTTTCGGATTCTACTTATCTTTATAAAGCCTCTGCGAATTAAAATATCTAATTTAACTCGCTCTATTAGTCGGGATTAAATCCACGACTGAGTAAAGTAATAGATAGAAATAATATTTCGATTACAAATAAAATAATAACTCGACTTCGCTAAGTCAATTATCATTCTGAAATAAATCATTGACTACTCAATAATTCAATCGTGGTCATCTCAGGTAATGGCATCTAATTCAGAACTCTGAGCTGAATTAACTGAATATTAATCACTGGATTAAATCAACTAAAAGATGTAAAAATAAATATTGCATTTGTTGCTCTTAATCATAAAATAAAATAGCGGGCTACTACAGAAACCTATTGATTTTGGTATCATCAAAACTAGGATTAGGATATTTCATTAAGTTCCCAACAAAAAGGTTGTTTTACTACTCATCTCTTCTTGAACCCATCATTTTTTTTTTTGATTCTCATGAGTTTGTTAGCATCACAATACTCTCTCTCACTCTCTCTCACACACACACACACTAGGGTTGTAATCGAATCGATGCGAATATCACCATATTCAATTCACATTCATGAAAATATACTAATATTTGATTTGGTTTCAAATATTAAATACGATTCGATATTCGATTCGTTGTTATGTTCGAATTATTCGATTCGTTTTATGAAATTACCTTAATTTTTTTTCCCGAATATTCAATTCGAGTATTCGACTTATTTTCTATGCTATTCGATTTGAAATTTTGAAGAAAAAATTATGTTAAATTGCAGACGGCGGAGCTGCTAGCAGACGACAGCACCAGCAGATGGAGGAGTGGGCGATGTCGCGGCGGGGTGTTGGCGACTGGCGGCGGGCGACGTCAGGTGCTGGCGAGTGGCGACGATGAGCGAGTGAAATAGAAATAGAAATGGCGGAGCTGCTAGCAGACGACAGCAGATGAAGGAGAGGGTGACTCCGCGACGGGGTGCTGGCGGCAGGCGACGTTAGGTGCTGGCGAGTGGCGACGATGAGCGAATGAAACAGAAATAGAAATCGAAATGGCGGAGCTGCTAGCAGACGACAGCAGATAGAGGAGAGGACGACGCCGCAGCGGGGTGCTGGCGACGGGCGACATTAAGTGTTGGCGACGAATGATGTTGCGGCAGAGAAGATGGACCGATGCAGGCGCAACATGCGTGGAGAAGAGACGATGAAGGTTTTTTCCAAATTTGAAAATAGAGTGAGGAGCGGCGCGCCTAATTAGAATTGGGGTTAGAATTACTTTTTTTTAAAGGATGGTTAAAAAGTTAGATATTACAAAAATTATAATTAAAATATTAATATTATAGGGCAAATAGCACCAAAATCCTTATAGTTTCGCCAAATTCGCATTTTTCCCTTGGCCTTAAAATTTCTTGTTAAAATCCTTAACATTTGCTCCGATTCTCATTTTTCCCTTAGTGACGTTTTCCGGTCATTAATTAGATAACGTGTCACCAACGTGACACACTTATGCTGAGTAGATTAATTAGAAGCTAAACGACGTCGTTTTGCGTCTAACCTAATAGCGTCAAAATTCCTAAAGTTTGGCGCGATTCTCGTTTATCCCTTGACCTTACAATGACGTTGTCTCGTCGTTTTGCTGAGCTTCTTGTTGAGGGTGTCTGGTTTGGTTGAGGGAACAAGGCAGTCGGCGGTTGTGTGCCGTCATTTGACTTAGGGGCAGAGTTGAGATAGATGAGGGAGGCCGGGGTTAGTGGCGGCGGTGTCGCTGCTGCCCAGCCAAGGGCGGATGAGAGTGGACATAGAGGGAGATTCAGAGGGTGTTTCAGTTTGAGGGAGTACAGATGAAGGATGAGACCGACGCTCCTCGTCGGAGTTACAGCGGTGGCGGCCTCGTGCTTGTGTGTCCGTGGCGGCCGGAGAAAAAAATTGGAGAGGGGATCTGTAAAGAGAGGAGAGAGGGGTTAGCGGGAGAGAAGCGGCCTAGTCGCGGCAGCCGGATGAGAAGAGAGGAGAAGGGATCTGTAAAGAGATGAGAGAGAGGTTAGCGGAAGAGAAGCAGCCTGGTCGCGGCGGCCAGATGAGAAGAGAGGAGAAGGGATCTGTAAAGAGAGGAGAGAGAGGTTAACGGGAGAGAGGCGGCCGGTGGCCTGGTTGCGGCGGCCGGAGGAGAAGAGAGTAGAGGGGCAGTTCATCTCTGAAGACGTTTAAAACGAAGACGTTTAATGTTCTCACTTAAACACAGTCAGCGATTCGCCGAAAATTTAATCCTACGTGGATTTTTGACAGCCATGTCAGCATAAGTTTAGGGGCCGATCAATTTTATGGGAAAAATAAGAATCGAGATTAAGTTCAAGGATTTTAACGAGAAATTTTAAGGTCAAGGGAAAAATGTGAATTTGGCGAAACTACAAGGATTTTGGTGCTATTTGCCCAATATTATATATATAGTAGTATATATATACAGTTAGGGTTAGAATTAGATTTTTTTTTAAAAGGAGTGTTAAAATTAGAAGTTAGATATTATAATATATATATATATATATATATATATATATATATATATATATCGAATTGAATCTACAAATATCGAATCGAATATCATAATTTCATATACGTATTTGAATACTAATCGAATCGAATGATATTTTTTATCGAATACGAATAGGGCAATTTCGAATCGAATCTCGAATCGAGCAAAAATATTCGATTCATTTACAACCCTAACACACACACACATATATATATATATATATATATATATATATATATATATTAAAAATTATTATTTTTATTTTCATGAATCTACATTTTAATAATTACCATTTCTATTACAATTAGCATGCACAAATCATTTAATAACATCACTTCATAATTAGAATTATATGTTAATGTTTATAAACAATATATATAAATATTAATTAATTTATACTCTTATAAAGTCTTTATTAATTGATTGATTAATTATTATTAAGATTAAATGAAATATGCCATTAATAAACTTCAAAAACAAATGCCATTAACAATAATTTATAATTAAGAAAATATAAATGAAGAATAATTGTCAAATTAATAAAGGAGAATTAAGAGATTTTGAAATGATGAGATTTAAGAGTGGCATAGATAAATCGTTTTCTTATTATATACTAAGAAAGTCAACTGAATGTAAATTAATAGAAAATAGTATACTGTAATAGATATGTTTTTCTAGCTATTTGCCTATTCTTTGTCTACATTATTTGCATTTAAATAGGACCCCCCTTTTTTTGTTATACCTAATGTCAATTTATGTCTATGCATAATGCACTTTCTTTTTTTTTTTATCGCAGATTATTGGGCGCGACCGTCGTGTGCGACGGGTCGACCCGACTCCAAACCCGCCCTCCTGACCCGGAACCCTGACCCGCGTGGGTTTGACCCATACTCCTAATTTATTACATTTGTTTATAATAATTATTACTTTTAATAAACATAATATATACATTTGTTCATATAAATGTATATTGATATGTATAATGTTTTATATTGAATGAAGGTAAATATTTATATTAATATAAGTATACATTTGTGCGACTAAATGTATATCTTATGCTTATTAAAAATAAATACTCCTATTAGGGTTTAGTCTTCAGGCTTAGGGTTTAGTTTACAGGGTTTAGGGTTTAATTTATAGAATTTAGGGTTTAGAAAATATATTATTTTATATTAAATGAAGGTAAATACATATATTTATATAAGTATTAAAAGTAATAATTATTATAAACAAATGTAATAATTTAGGATTCAGGATTTCGGGTCTGGACACGGGTCGGATCGAGCGCGGATCGGGGCGGACCCGTCGCACTGGAGTGCGACCGCCGCATGCAAGACCGGCCCTTTTTTTATATAATATGCATAATGCATTTATATATGTGCAATTTGGCTCCGTATTTGTTTTTTTTTTTTAGCCCCCAATTTGGCTCCGGTTTAAATTAAAATGCGCCAATATCCCAATTCCATAATATTGTGCTAGCCCAAATTATAAATATCTGCATTTTATCTCATATAAAAATTATTATAGGCTAAGAATTTCACATATATATAGAACACGTATATGCCATGCGTGCGCCGATATAAAGTACAGTTTTATAAATTTATAGTAATTTATAATATGCTGGAGAATAATGGTTTTTTTTTTTTTTTTTAAGTTTATGAAAACATGCCGTTGCTAACTTGCTATCTTCAATATGCATTGGACTTTGATGGAATAAATCTCACATGTGCGAAAAGACAATGAAACGTAGCTCAGCTAGTAATAAGACACTTATACCTCTAATCAACAAATCAAGTGAAAAGAGAAATCATTATTGATGATCTTATTAAAGAAAATCTCACGTGGGTAAAAACCCAAAATCCGGTTGTTATTGGCTATGCTACAGCTATATAAAAAATATTTACAGTTGTAGAAGAAATTATATTCGGATTGGAAATTTAATAACTTAGTCTTAGCTGTCTTTACATATTGTGGAGCTATAGCAATTTAAAGAGTTGTTCCAACATTTATGGTACGTAGTGTGTTCACCTAACTGTCGCAAAATAAGTTTGCATGATCGTACATTCGGGCTCGGCTCTAAATTGTGGACGTTAAGGTTTTTATGTGATTTAAATTTGCAATATTTAATTTATAATCACAATAAATCATATTTGCTCGTTTTATTGTGTCAAATGTCAATGATTTTCGTATGTCACAATATATAACAATATGTTTGCTCGTAATTTCATTGGTTGACATAATTTAAACTAGTTTTTTTTGTTATTTTTATTCTATTTTATTTTAACTAGGTAATTGGAAATTTAATTCTTACTTCATGAACACGCTTTTCAAGATAGCACTCTCTATTGCTTTTTATTTACCTGAAAAAAAAATTATAATTTATCATTCCATACATCGGTATACATAAATATGAATCCATGCATATAATACTCCTTTGTCCATAAAATATTTGCCATATTATTAATGATACAAAGTTTAATAAAATATTATTAGTATGGTTGTGTTGGCCAAACGGTTCGAGTCCCTTGTGACGCGGCCTTTAAATTTCTTTATTTAATATTGTTAATTTATCAACAAAAAAAAAGAGTAAAGTTATTAGTTGAGTAAGGGTCTCTCTTTAAATGTGAGTGAAGTTGTGTGAACCATACTATTATAAGTAGTGAAAGTGACAATTTATTTTTTGGATGAACCAAAAAGAAAATTATGATAATTTTTTTTGTGGACGGAGGAAGTATTTCTTTTGTCCATCAAAAGAATATTCATTTCGTAATATTATGAGTTTTAATAAATTGATTGAATATTGTAAATTGAACAAGGATTTTATTTTAATTTTAAATTGATTAATTTAATTGAATGGTGGATCAAGTAATGATAATATTGAAAAATAAAAAATAATATCGAGGGTTATAATTAAGTGGTTATGGTTGGAATAAGGGTATTTGTAATTTTAAAATTAATTAATTTAATTGAGTGATTAGTCCAATAATGACAATATTGATAAATAAATGGTAATATTGAAGATTATATTTAATGGGGTATATTTATTTAAAATGAAAATATAGAATAAGTATATTTTTGTGAATGAATCAAAATAGTAAATGATTTTTTTAGAAGGGAGTATTATATATATATGTGTGTGTGTAAACTCATAATATATTTTTTGGGGGGATCGTAATATATAATTATAAGGGGTTATGGCAAAAAAAATACATAAACTTTGAAAAAAATTGTAATTTTCACCTGAACTTTCAATTAAGTCAAAAAGTACATGAATTTATATTTTTGTTGCAATTTTCATCTAAGTTTGACTTTCAACGAAATTAGAGCTTAATTGACAGTCGAAATCAAATCAAATATATTAGTTTTTGCTTTTCCAAACCTTCGAGCTTCTAAATACTTCTCATCATCAGACGTTAAACCAACATCAGGTGAACTTCCAACTGTCAATTAAGCTTTAATTTCTTTTAAAGTCAAATTTAGGTAAAAATTGCAACAAAAATATAAATTTTTGTATTTTTTTAGCTTAATTGAAAGTTCATGCGAAAATTGTAATTTTTTAAAAAATTCATGTATTTTTTCGCCGTGTATCCCTGATTATAAATATATAATAATATATAGATTATAATGACATTGAATTGGCAACTTCCAACGGCACACTATCATTTAAGAGTTAATAGCAGCTCATTGATTTGTGTCAGAGTATAGTTAAGTTTATCCAGCACCATTTCTCTTCTAAAAAAACAATCCCCATTTAAGAGACTCAGACCGCACGAGTCATGTTGTGAATAGTGAGAAATTGGTAAATGGAAAAACTCAATATTTAATATTTATCACGCAATTTAATTTTTGGGATACAGATCATTGATATTATGAGTATCCCAAAAATCAAGAGTATTCATGAGATACAAGCCTGCTTTTAATTTGGACGAATCACGAACAACACTAATATTAGAGTATTTTCATAATGTAATAAATCTATTTTGTAAATTGAATAAATAGGTGGATTTCACATTAGTCATGTAAAATAGTGAAAATTAATACTCTCTCCGTCTCATTTGCATTGGCCCCCTTGTTATTTTGGGTTGTCCCAATTGTATTGACTCATTTCTTAAAATAGCACGTCCCAAAAATAAAAAGTAAGTAGTTTTATCATGGTTAGAGGGAGTATTATTTTAGG
Organism: Salvia miltiorrhiza; assembly: GCF_028751815.1. NCBI lineage: Eukaryota > Viridiplantae > Streptophyta > Magnoliopsida > Lamiales > Lamiaceae > Salvia > Salvia miltiorrhiza. The sequence goes on along the minus strand of NW_026651484.1, from coordinate 190,825 downwards.
GCAAATGAGTATATCTTTTTACTGGCTAAAATATATATTGTACATATACTGCAAGATTAAACAAAAATAAAAAAGTTCATAGATATTAAAAGCTAAATTTTACGAAGATAAGTTCCCTACCTCTTTAGGGTTTTGTCCTCGAGGTTCTCTCTAGGGTTTTTGTCCTCACGTTGAGTCCTGTCTAGGGTTTTCCCTAATCTCGTCGGCGGCGGCACTGCCTACCCTGATCTCGTTCTGCATTCTTCTTCCCCCTTCTTTTCCTTGTTTATCCGTTCTGTTGTCCCTTTTGCGCGGCGTGTTATGGCGGCGGCTTTTGCTTGTCGCTGAATTGATCCAGTGTGGTGTTGACGGTTTGTTTTGTGTTTTTGTTTCTGTTTTCTGTGATCACAGGTGATGGAGCGTGGCGGATCATCGGGGGTTTCTGAGTTGGCCGATGGTTCGGAAGGGCGAACGAAAAGGGAATCCGATGTCTTCGAAATTTCTGGGATTATGCTGGATGGCCTACATGATAACAACCCTTTCTTTTGCTTAGTGGGACGCCTTATTTGCCAAAGGCCTCCCACTAATGGATTTTCATCTGCTTGAAATTATGCGCAAATCTTGGAAAACTCAGTATGACTTTTATGCTCGTGAATGGAGGAAGAACCTATATCTCTTCACTTTTGTGGATCAGGCTGATAAAGATTGGGTCTTGCAGCGTCAACTATGGCATTTTGATGGCAATTTATTTGCGATATCTAGTCTTGATGGTTCGGCACAGCCATCCAACATCAGGATTGAAACTTGCAGTTTTTGGATTCAGGCATATGATCTCCCTATGAAGTGTATGCACCCCACCGTTGTAAATACGGTAGCTGGCCAGATTGGAGAGGTTGAAGATATCGATACTGATGATAATTATGCAGGATGCTTCGCCAAATTTAAAGCGAAGATTGATATCACTTCTCCGTTAATGCAGGGCCTCACTATCAAGTTCAAAGGATGACAGCTTTGGATTCCCCTAAAGTATGAGAACCTACCTATATACTGCTACAAGTGTGGAACCATAGGACACCAAACTCGAGCTTGTGATATGGAATCTGAAGAAGAAGAGAATGGTAAACACTTCGAGGATCTTCTATATGGCCCCATTCTTAAAGCTTCTCCACTGAAACGTATCCGCCCCATTGGTCCAAAAGAAAAGCCTGAACCCAATATTCCCAAAGCCCCAGACGTTTCCCAGAACCTTGGAAATCCCTCAGCCATGACAACTAAACCTAACAATCATTGCCCCGCCCCTCTCTCATCAAACCCATCTCTCATAAATCCCTATAATGCTTCGGTAATGAATCTCATTAAGCCATGTCCCTCTCCTCCCTCCATTAACCCACTGATGCCTACAAACCTTATTCACGACAATGAAGCCTTGCCAAAAATTATCAATCGGCTTGGTCAAAATTCCTTACACACTAAATGAATCCCTACTAAAATCCGCCACCCACCTATCAACATACCCTCCCACATCCCAATACCAACTCTTGCTGACCTAAACCTGCATAATACCCTACATCCTTCTGGTCAAGCTGTTAACATTAATACCTCATCTCTCCTGCCAAATAGTACCTTTAAATATCCTGCCCAAACTATCTCTCATTTTACCAAATTCTCTCCCGAACTCACCAGTAACGAACCCGACCCGTATACCCCAACCAGTGTCCTCATAAACCAGCTCAAACATCCCTGACCTCTCATCAGTTACATCCTCCTAAATCTACCTCCACCTTAATCCCCCCTCCCAAAAAAGAAGAAGCACAAATGGCGCTGCTACTCCCGCACCCCTAATAACCCCCGACCTGACTCTGAAACCCCCCCCCCTTACTGCCCCTATGATGTTTCAATCGAGCTGGTCCAGAAACGACTCAGAGGTACTCTTCTGGATGAAAACACCCCCTCAAATGCACTATCGTTGGAGATTGCTTCGAAGCAATCCCGCTAGGCACAATGAGTTACCTCTTTTGGAATTGTCGAGGGCCTGGGAACCCGGAGACAATTCGACAATTAGTTTGGTTAACCAAACATAAGAAACTCGACTTGGTCTTCCTCATGGAGACCAAACTACTAACTAGTGATTGGAATTTGGTGCTTACTCAAACTAGTTTTACTAATGTTATGGTGGAAAATTGTGACTGTTCTGATGGTGGCCAAAAGGGTGGACTCGGTCTTTTATGGATGGATGATATTCGTGTTAATCTGAATTCTTCGTCTAGTCATCATATGCTTGTGGCTGTGGACGATGGGGTTCATACCCCTTGGGATTTTTGTGGTGGCTATGGTTGGAGCAGGAGTGAGGACCATCAACTCACTTGGGATCTTATGACTTCGATTTTATCGATGGTAGCGGATAAATAGATTTGTGGTGGGGACTTTAATGAAACGCTCTATCATTTTGAAAAGTGTGGGGGCAACTCAAAATCAGAAGCTAGATTGGAAGCTTTTCGTGCTGCCATTGAGTCGTGTGGGCTTACAGATATGGGGTTTGTAGGAGACCCCTTCACTTGGACGAATGGTGATGATCACATCCTTGAGAGGCTTGACCGAGTTTTTGGCAATGGGCCGTGGATTGCTCTTATCCGGGATTTGAGGTGGTTCATCTCCTTTGCAAATCCAGCGACCATTGCCCGCTTCTTCTTACTCTTATGCACGCTGAGGAAGATACTACTCAGAGGAAGAAACCCTTCCGTTTTGAGGCCATGTGGCTGAAGCATGATGGGTGTGTGGATCTTTGTGAGAGAATGTGGGACTCAGGAAGAAATAGGCGAACGGTAGAGGATGTTCTTTTGAAACTCGCCGCTATGGGACCGGAGCTCAAAACCTGAGAGAAGTTTAAATTTGGGCAGGTTAGGAAACGGTGTACTGAAATTCGGGATGATAATGCCAAACTTCAGAAACCTAGAAATGACCCTTACACCAAGGAGAAACAAAAAGCCCTCGAGAGTGAGCTATATGACCTCTTAAAAAAAGAAGAAATTATGTGGAAACAGCGGTCGAGGGCGGATTTAGCTTGCCGAGGGGGATAGAAATACTCGATTCTTTCACAAAGTTGCGGAAGGTAGAAAAAAACGTAATTACATTAGGGAGATCCACATAGTTGATGGTTCGGTCACTCGGAAAATTTCCAAAATGGATGAGATATTCTGATCCCACTTCCAGGAGCTTTTCACCACGGGCTAAACTCAGAATCCAACGGAGGTTCTCCAGGCTATTGAACATATGGTCACTGTTAGGTCCGGAGGGTCTCGAATAGGTGTATGGGGGGGGGAATACACCTATAGGCTATTTTTCAAAAGCATGATCTCAATACAAAGATCAAAAGCGAAACTACAAACACAAACTCAGACACATGTTTACTGAAAAGAGTTTTGACCAAAACAGGGTTAACGACTGATACTGAAAGATTCTTCTGTAAGGAGTTATCAGTTAAGTTACGAGAACTTAACTGATGCACGTAAGGCTTCAGTCGAGTTTGATAAACAGAGATGTTGTAAGTCTCACTGACTATCAAAGGACAGATCAGTCAGACTGATAACACACGCAGTGGAAATCTTTTGTTTCGCAATAGCCTTTTGGGTTGAGCACGTTGTTAGTCTTAAGTTTCTCTTTGCTATTAATCAGTTTTCAGTTTATGAAAGGAAGAGCACAAGTAACAAATTTAAATACTGAAAGTTGTAAATAATACAGAGATTTTACGTGGATCGGAAAACACTTCCTACATCCACGGTCGGTTGATCAGACCAACAACTTCACTCTGCAAGTGCTTACGGTGCACTGCAAATTGATGCTCGTGCTTACGGGTGCACAACAAACCGAACCGTATGCTTGCGGGTGCACACAACCGAAACAACTGAAGATCCAATCTTCAGTACCAACACACCTTGTTGGATTTGTCACTCCTAGCACAAACTGGCACTAGGACCTCACGGAGTCAGAGTACCTTCTTGAACTCCTTTGCAACTCAAACACTCGATTCTATCGTCGAATGGAGGTTTGAAATCTTGCCAACTGAACTTCAAAGAACAAGTTCTTTGGAGTTAGTTTGACCTAGGTGTGGAGTGTTGGCCCAATTCTCATTAATTCCCTTAAGCCCAAACCCGAGCCCACATTCCCTTTAAACTTTCAGCCCAAGCCCATCCCCTTTTATATCCAACCTCCCCACAGCCAAACCCTAAATCCCTTTCCTCCCTTGCGCCGCTGTGATTTCTCTCTCCCATCTGCGCCCTTCCAGTTCCCTCCGCCGCCCGACTCCTCGATATCCCTACCGTCTTCAATTCTCCATCCCCCTTTCCCGATACCTTTCAACCCCTTTTAATCTGGCCCTAATTCTTCACAGCAATGGGAAGGTTTTCAGGCAAAAACTCTTGAGAAGGCTCTGCTACTCCTTCTGTGTGCTTCCTCTGCTGTGTGTGAACGAAGCCTTCCCTGTTGCTGTGAGAGTTATCACCGGATTCTTGCCCACCGGATTCCTGATTGGTGATACTCTGGTTGATTGTGAAGCCATCGAAATTCCTGCCCTTAGGATTCCTGCTGTTGGTGACTGTCCATCTGAGATCTGAGTGCCGATCTGCTCTCACTGTTCCTTTGAGCTGTGATCATTAACGCTGCCGGAAGAAGCCTTGCCTACCATGGGAAAATCTGAGCCAAAGTGTCCCGATGACATATTTTCCCACTTCGATCTTTTCTGTTCTCCTTTTGTTTTTCTCTCTTTGTATCAGTTTACTTGTTGGTTTCTTGGTGTTCTACAGGTACAGGTACAGAGGAGTGAAGACGAAGAAGAAGAAGGAACGTGAAGTGGATCTTGGCACTAGAGTGTCGTGTGAAGGCGGCAGGACGGTCGGAAACCAAGAGGTGAACCTCCGGCTAGGCGAAGATACCCAACAGTGGTATCAGAGCCACGGGGACCTAGCCGGGGCACCCTCCGACCGCACCTCCTTCACCCCGCCGCCCGTTGGCTGCGCCGATTCGCTCCCGACGAGCAAGGATTGAGGTAAGTCTGGACTTTCCCCTACCTGGGAATCCAGCTCTGGTAAATTGGCTTAATCACTAAGACTCCTAGATTCTAGAATTGGTGTTGACTGCTGTTTTTTGTTCTTTTACCTGTTTTTGTCTGGTATCTTGCGATCCTGTTACCCTTTTTTTTTGCTTCCGCGTGTTGCCTTGTCATCTCGATAAACCCCTGGCATTCAAAGCCAAGTGAGGTTCTCCCTTGCATTTGGTCCAGTTCGTCTGGATTCTCCTTTAAAGGAGTCTCCTCGTGCGAGTACCCTGGAAATCAAGGGAGAAAGGGGGCTATCTTGATAGGCTGTATGTGCTTTGGTTCCTTACTGTTTCCACTGTTGTTTTGCTCTCTCTGGTGTTTCTGCTGTGTTCTGTAAAATCTCTCTTGGATTGAGAGTTTTACCCCTCTCTGGACTCAGATAGTCCTCTTGGAACTTCTTGGAGGGACCAGTGTGAAACCTTGCTCCACAGATCAATCTGTGCTGAGATCTGGGCTCTTCCCTGCTCCTGAACTCCAGAAGTTTCCTTCCTTGAGGTCCTTGTGAAGGAATATTAAATTGAATTAACGTTCCGTTTGCCCGATGATCGTTTCTTGGTTATTATTAATTTACCATACAACGATTAAATCCTAACATGCTCCTATGAATTTAACAGCTGCACGTTGGAGTTCAGAAATACCTGAAGAATTCAGAAGAATTCGTCAATCTGTCGCTGAACAGGTCAGCCAACTTCAACGCTCCGTTTGACCCCTCAAACGACCTCCAATCGTATTTTGTGCAGAAATACGACTTCTTCGTCTTCGAAAGAGCTTTCCGTGGACGCCTGATTCGTCTGAATCGGAGTTCTGTGGAGGAAGTTATGGCCGTTTTACGGAGACTGCCAGAACTTGGTTTCCTGCGAAAATCTGACTCCAGCTCTGATCTTCTCGACTGTATCCCGCTCAGCTTTCACCGTTGGATGGACAACAATCTATGAAAGTCCCAAGAGAGAAATAAGCCCCACACGTTTTTTCTTCCCTGCGCCCCACAGTTCTCAAAACCCTAATATTTTATCAGTGTGTTTTCCTGAGAGCTGACAGCTGTATTTAATTAAAATTAAATACGTGTGGGCACAGAATTAGTGTAGGAGGCGTTTTTCTCTCCTTCTAGGGCTAGGAGACATTGGGCCAGTCCAGGGACCAAATACAAGGAATAAAGATGGGCCTCAAATAAATTAATTATCTATGGTCAGCCCAGACCATAATTAATTTATAAATATCAGTTCATTCCACTAGAGAACCGATACTGACTTACCCCTTTATTGCCGGTGATGAGTCGGGGGCTTGTATTTAGACTTATTAAATCTCCGTATTTAAAATATCCGACATCCATTAATTAATTAGAGCTCTGACAGCTTAAATTAATTAATCTCTTAATAATTCCTTAAGCAGTACCACTCAAACTTTATTATTACGCCTGAACTTAATCAACCTGCAGGGTTTAGCGTAATAAACCTTATTGAGCTCCTTAAGGGGATGTCATTATCCTATACCGGATACGGGTACTAATACAGATAATCAAATATCATATATTAACCGCTATCACCCAAGATACAGAGTACTCGAGTTAGTATATAACTTTCACCCATAGTAAGTCAAAGTGATATACGAATTAATAAATATATCTGAATACTTATTAGTATTAAGATTTATAAGTCACCGAGATCTTGATTCTTCACTTAAGTCAGATAGAAGAATACATCTCAAACTGTGGTCCTATCAATACGTAATGACGTACCAGTATAGACAAGTAGCCAAGACAAACTACTTCCATCTATACTGCAGCCTAAACCAATAACTTGTCCTAGAGTTATTTCGGCTGTGATCATATTATATCTCTTAAGGTTATTCCAACTATATGGTCTTCTGTGATCTACAACACACCATATAATCTACTTATATAGAGATAAAGAACATACATATGCAATCATGAACACAATCAGATAGGAGATTAGATAGTGAACTTAGGAAACATTGTATACAAGCATAAAACGTTCTTGCTTTCAGTATACAAATCCAACAATCTCCCACTTATACTAAAGCAAACTTTTAGTATACAATGCGTCTATTTACCAATCACCTAACACTTCTCCCACTTATACTTAAAGTTTCCTAAGTGGGTGGCATCAATCGCATTCCCATCTTTCAATGACCATTTGCGATAAGCCTTTTGTGAAAAGATCAGTAGGTTTCTCCAATATGTGAGAATTTATTCTTTGAGCACATAACCTCGATTTACGAATAATCGTATAACTTGGTACTTACTCTCCATGTGTTTGACCCCTTGTGGTTCTTGGATTCCTTAGAGTTTGCAACTGCACTTGAGGTACCACGAAGGTGATGCTCTCACGCAAACTAGGAATCACTCTTAGACCCTGGAGGTAGTGGTCAAACCAAAAGGTTTTACCTCCCAAGGAAAACACATAGCTCGAGGTAATTATTCTTTGTTCCGGTCAGCCTGGAAATCCGAAACCGTATAATCCAAAAAGGGAACTAAACTGTCTAACTGGTAAACTATCCTTATTCTCTAGTCATGGACTTGAGAATATAATTTACCACAGTTCAGTGTCTTAACTAGGACTATACTGATATCTTACAACCATGCTAATTGCATAGCAAATATAAGATCTCGTACATAGTAATCCATACATGAAGCTATCTACTGCGGAAACGTAGAATACTGTCTTCATTTCCTCAACCTCAACAGGCATCTTAAGACATAATCTTTAGATAAAGGAACGCCATATCTAAAAGGTAGCAATCCTTTCTTGGCGGTATTCATACTAAAACGAGCATTCACAGTATCAATGTAAGACACTCGAGATAAGCCCAACATCCTTTTCTAGTGATCCCTTATAACCTTGATCACAGAGACGTATACTGTACCTTCTTAGTCTTTCATCTGAGACTGTTCGGATAAGCATTACTTTATGTCTTGACAATAGCTCCATATTGTCGCCAATTAGGAGGATATTATCTACATAAAATGCAAGATAAACCACATCACCGATGACACGAGAGCGATTGACACGAGATGTTTCTCTCCCTCCCTCACGTAACCTCGATGGTTTAAGTGAGCTGCTATGGGTAAAATGATCCGAATGTTCTGAGCATGGCACTGGCGAAAATATCATCATAACCTATACCTTCACACTGGGCATAACCTTTCGCCACCAGTCTAGCTTTAAAAGCTACGACCTTGCTCATTCGGACTTATCATTCTCTTGTATACTCACTTGCAACCTATGGCTTTACGGCATTCTGGTAGCAAGATTTTCTTAGTATACAACCATATTCTTAATGGATTGCTCCATTGAGGCGTGCCAGAAATCTACATTCTCGTCTTCCACTAATTCCAAGTAGATATCTGGGTCGATTCTCTTATATTCACTACCAGGGACTGAATCCAAAGATTCTCCCAAGAACATAAATCGATCGGGTTGTCCCACAACCCTCCCACTACAATGGATCTGTGGTGGCACATGTGTGTCAACAGTGCGTGCAGTGTCTTGTGGTACAAAACTCTTGCACACTTGGCTTGGGTGATGGAATCGTCTGTCTAATGTCTTCAATTTCTTGAAGTACACTATCTGACTTGGATTAGTGATTACTCCCATAGTCCACTTCTAAGAATCGTGTGTCATTGCTAATAACCACCTTCTGATTCTTTAGGACTAATTGCAAAGATACATAACTCATCATCGAACATATTTTTTTCAAGAGTGACCTATTTCTTCTCTCCACCACACCATTTTATATAGGGATTACATGGTGTAGTAAACTGGGTTGGAATCCCAAACACTGACAATGAATCAGAAAAGATCATTCCTAACACATTATTGGCCCTTTATCCCCTTTGTCATGAATGACCTGGTCTTCATCTTTTCCTCTATACAGGATTCGCAGGTTCGAAATAGTACAACCTGGATTGAATCCAATGTACTTATTTAGACACGAGCCTTTGGATCCTATTAAGATAGATGTGACCTATTTCTAGGGTATCAATATATGTGTAAGATCCTCATGAGAGATTAGCCTTAACTTTTCTCTTTCTTTTGTTCGATGATGTAAATGCAATATAAAGGTATTTTGTAGACAAGTTATAGTATGAAGAGAGATGTTCAAAATACCAGAATAGACAACTTTGTCATTTCTTATGATAGAAACACCACTATCAAAAATGACATAAGACCCATCTATTCAAAATTTTGGAACATGATAAGGAACTCTCAAAAACTAAACTATGTCTTTAGAACTTAAAGACAATGCTTCAATTGCAACAACTGCGACTCTAGTCACGTTGCCTATGAAGACAATCATCTCATCACTTCTCAGCTTCCTTGTCAGCTTAAAAAGCCATGCAAGGTGTAACAATCATTATCAGTTTCTCTCGTTATCCACTACTCACAACTGAGTAGAAAATGAGCTGATATGTCTCAGTTACTATAGCAAGTGAAGTACCTTAACCCTTTGCCTTGAGTATTGAAAGAAAAAATCTTCAATACTCAATCTTATCACACCACTACTCCCACTATTTCCCTTGTCTTTCTTGCCCCTTGGACCCTTCTTCTTCCCGTCATTCGACGAAGAAGATGCCTCACCTTTGGCATTAACAAGTGCTTTCACATCTCTTTCCCACAACTTCCTTAGCCGTAACTAGAGCATCCAATAACTCAAAAAGAGTATTATCTTTCTTGCTCATAACAGCGTTGAGGCGGAAGTTCTTAATTAAAAGACTTGGGAAGAAATTTCAGGATAATATCGACTTTTGCCTCACCGTCGATATTCCCACTGAGCAAGTCAAGTCCGTCAAAAATTGCATGACATGCTCGTGCACTGAGCTGTGCTCACTCATAAAAATAACGAGATTACTCTCATCAAATTTAAATGAGCAGCTCAGTCCAACTCTCCGAACACTTTCTTGAGATTCAGCATGATGCTAATAGCATCGTCCATGCCCTGATGTTGGAGCTACACGGTTTGTGACATTATACTCATAATATAGCATATAGCCACATTATTCGTCTTATGCCACCTTTTATGTAATTCCTTTTTCTCATCAGTTGACTTAATGTTCAGACCATAAGAACGTGAGTAGTAGGCAACACAAAAAAAATGTGTTTAGTTTGTGATAAAGATAAAAATCCAAAACTGCGTTTCCATTTTATATATGTGGACCGGTTAAAAGACTTTGTGCAAGAATAAATAAACAATAAGAGACATAGACATATCTGAAAGTAACGAACATAAAGCACATAATTCGTAACAAAAATATTGTAACCTTTTGATAAAACAATATTAATGAAACCTCCAACTGCCCAAGAAATCTCACGAGTAAGCCACGTTAGGGTGGTCGTTTACACATGAATTCCTCAACCAGACTATTTACCTAGTCGTTTAATTTCCATCCATGTCAACTTGACCTTTTGACAAAGGAAATTAATTGTTGGACTTTAACTAGACCATATCATATTCAAGAAGGGACTCCGTTGGGGAGTTGTACATTGTACTTGAAATGATATCTAAGCAGCGACCACAATTTAACTTTGAGTATTAAATTCTTGAAATTGGCATACTCACTAGGACCATACCGCTTTCAATTTAACCTCTTAGTTATCTTATTTAAAATCCATCCTCTAAAGTACTTATGAAAATCATACGAGTAAGCCACGTTAGGGTGGTCGTTTACCGCATAACTCCCACTACTTAAATGGATTTAAATATTTTTAATAGAAATCTCAACTTAACAAACTTGTGAAATTAAATATGAAGTAAGCCACGTTAGGGTGGTCGTTTACCCATATTCTCAATCACTTTGTCTTGAGACCGCATGTGGAGGTCTACATAATTTTAAGAATAAAAATTATTTAGTAATAACCACAATCTAACTTTGAAATTAAATTCTCGAATTTGACATACTCACTAGGACCATGCCGCATTTAATTTAATTTCTTAGTTATCTTATTTAAAATCCATCCTCTAAAGTACTTATGAAAATCATACGAGTAAGCCACGTTAGGGTGGTCGTTTACCGCATAACTCCCACTACTTAAATGGATTTAAATATTTTTAATAGAAATCTCAACTTAACAAACTTGTGAATTCAAATATGAAGTAAGCCACGTTAGGGTGGTCGTTTACTCATATTCTCAAACACTTTGTCTTGAGACCGTTTGTGGAAATTTAAATAATTTTTAATCATCTATAAAATTATTAATACAGCTTAGTCTTTTTACTTTCAAAAGGTTTGATTATGCTCAAACACATAATCCTAAACATGCTCTTCTAGAACGCAACATGTAAAAACATGCTCGCAGAATTCTAAAACATACTTAAGAAAACGATAAACCTAGCATGCTTGTCTAAGCGCAGTTAATAAACACATATTAACAAGCAAAGACAAAACAGCATGCAAAGAGCATAAAGGATTAACACCACAACATGCAAAGAACAGAATTAAAAGAATAAAGTTCTTCGTGACCCATTCGTGGAATCCCATTTCTAATCTATTACAATAAAACAATAGAAAAGAAAATTAAAAATGGGCAAAAAAAAAAAACAGCCCAAAATAGCCACTAAAAGGCTGGAAAGCCTCTCCAGTCCAGCAATTGGGCCCAAAAGCCGCGGCCCAGCCGCCCAGGCCCGTTCAGCAACCCAAACTCGCAAGGAGAAGCCCAGGCCCGCAAGGAGCAGCCCAGACCCGCGAACTGTACCCGAATCCGCGCCTCGGATCCGGGTCTTCACCCCTCTGACCCGCGCGACCTACTAGGGTTTGGGGAATCAAGCGCCGCCTCCCTTGCACAGCCGCCGCACAGCGCCGCCCGGCGCTGCAGCAGCCTCGGCGTGCAGCAGCGACAGCAGCCGCCTTGCTCGGCCCCCGGCGCACAGCAACGTCAGCAGCACAACAGCAGCAGCGTTTGACCTCGGCGTCTCCAGCACAGGCGCAGCAGCAGCGGGCTCCGGTGTGGACTAGACAGCAGCAGCGACAGCGGCAGTGCGTCGCCTGCCGGGCACGCCGCGCGCACAGCGCGCAGGCACTGCCCCAGGCGCGCGCTGCCCCCATCGCTCGCCTCCTCCTCGCCCTGACCCGCACCATCAGCAGCAGACTCCGGCGCCTCGGCGCGCAGACAACAGCTCGGCAGCAGCGGCCGCGCGACGCCCTCCGGGCACGCAGCGCGCGAAGCGCACACGCGCAGCCCTAGGCGCGCACCGCCCCCGCTCGCCCCAGCCCAGCCTCGCCTCGCCTCGCCTCGGTGACAGCAGCACGCAGCAGCGCGGTTGCCTGACCAGGCACACGCAGCGCACGGTGCCGAAGCGCCCGTGCGCGCGCGGCCCTCGGCGCCGGCTGCCCGTGCCGCACCGTGCCCGTGCCAACCTCCTTACACCTTCCTCGTCGTTGATTCGTCGTCATCCTCATTTCGTTCCTCAGTTTTACAGATTTACAACGGAAAAACAAATACAATTGAAATCCTAATCTAACCACGGATTTTCTCGTGGTGAAAAACGATTACAACGTCAAACGACGTATCCCACGAATCAACAGACCACGAAGAACAACAGCAGTAAAAACAACGCACATTATTAATCGTACATAAATTAATAATAGAGCCAAGAAATTAATCCTGGGCTCTGATACCAATTGAAGGAATATTAAATTGAATTAACGTTCCGTTTGCCCGATGATCGTTTCTTGGTTATTATTAATTTACCATACAACGATTAAATCCTAACATGCTCCTATGAATTTAACAGCTGCACGTTGGAGTTCAGAAATACCTGAAGAATTCAGAAGAATTCGTCAATCTGTCGCTGAACAGGTCAGCCAACTTCAACGCTCCGTTTGACCCCTCAAACGACCTCCAATCGTATTTTGTGCAGAAATACGACTTCTTCGTCTTCGAAAGAGCTTTCCGTGGACGCCTGATTCGTCTGAATCGGAGTTCTGTGGAGGAAGTTATGGCCGTTTTACGGAGACTGCCAGAACTTGGTTTCCTGCGAAAATCTGACTCCAGCTCTGATCTTCTCGACTGTATCCCGCTCAGCTTTCACCGTTGGATGGACAACAATCTATGAAAGTCCCAAGAGAGAAATAAGCCCCACACGTTTTTCTTCCCTGCGCCCCACAGTTCTCAAAACCCTAATATTTTATCAGTGTGTTTTCCTGAGAGCTGACAGCTGTATTTAATTAAAATTAAATACGTGTGGGCACAGAATTAGTGTAGGAGGCGTTTTTCTCTCCTTCTAGGGCTAGGAGACATTGGGCCAGTCCAGGGACCAAATACAAGGAATAAAGATGGGCCTCAAATAAATTAATTATCTATGGTCAGCCCAGACCATAATTAATTTATAAATATCAGTTCATTCCACTAGAGAACCGATACTGACTTACCCCTTTATTACCGGTGATGAGTCGGGGGCTTGTATTTAGACTTATTAAATCTCCGTATTTAAAATATCCGACATCCATTAATTAATTAGAGCTCTGATAGCTTAAATTAATTAATCTCTTAATAATTCCTTAAGCAGTACCACTCAAACTTTATTATTACGCCTGAACTTAATCAACCTGCAGTGTTTAGCGTAATAAACCTTATTGAGCTCCTTAAGGGGATGTCATTATCCTATACCGGATACGGGTACTAATACAGATAATCAAATATCATATATTAACCGCTATCATCCAAGATACAGAGTACTCGAGTTAGTATATAACTTTCACCCATAGTAAGTCAAAGTGATATACGAATTAATAAATATATCTGAATACTTATTAGTATTAAGATTTATAAGTCACCGAGATCTTGATTCTTCACTTAAGTCAGATAGAAGAATACATCTCAAACTGTGGTCCTATCAATACGTAATGACGTACCAGTATAGACAAGTAGCCAAGACAAACTACTTCCATCTATACTGCAGCCTAAACCAATAACTTGTCCTAGAGTTATTTCGGCTGTGATCATATTATATCTCTTAAGGTTATTCCAACTATATGGTCTTCTGTGATCTACAACACACCATATAATCTACTTATATAGAGATAAAGAACATACATATGCAATCATGAACACAATCAGATAGGAGATTAGATAGTGAACTTAGGAAACATTGTATACAAGCATAAAACGTTCTTGCTTTCAGTATACAAATCCAACACCTTGTGACCTTTGTTGTGGTGCTACCTGCTCTGTGGTCTGACTGACCTGTTACTCTGTGTCTAGTTGGAGTGTTCAGCCCTGTTTGCATCTGCATTCATCATGAACAACATGCATTTGGTGCCATTCAATGGCAGAGATGATTTTCAAGATTGGAAAACCAAAATAGAATGCATATTGGTCAAAGAGAAGGTTAAAAAGGCTTTGTTGACTAAAATTGACAAATCTGTGACTGATGAAAAACTGCATGACATGAATGATAATGCTAGGGCCACTATCCTGTTAAATCTGAGTAGTTCTGTGGTTAGGAAAGTGTCTCATCACTTATGTGCTAAGGATTTATGGGATGATTTGAACTCCATTTACTCCACTTCCTCTGAAGAGTCTGCATGGTCTTTACAAAACCAATTTATGAATTTTCAAATGGATCCTTCAAAGGATGTTGATTCAAACCTTGATGATTTTCATAAACTTTTGCATGATTTGAGAATTGCTGGTGATGACAGTATTGAGAAGTATGCCCCTCAGATTCTGTTAGGTTCTATTCCTGAGTCCTTTTCTGAAGTAAAATCAGCTTTAAAATATGGTGGGTCTAAGGTTTCTTGTGAAATGATTATCAATGGTCTTAAAACCAAAGAAAATGAACTTAAACTGCAAAAACCCAAGTCTCTTCAGGGTGAGGTTATGTATGTGAATAAGGATAATCAAAGAAACCCTCATCATCATTTTTCTAAGGGCCAGAAGTCTGATCATCATAAAAATGCTGCTCCAAATGAACAGAGGGAAGACAATAGGTTTGATCATAATCAGAATCAAAATATGAATCAAAATCCTGATCAGAAACCTAGGAAAGTGTGTTGGAATTGTGGAAAACCAGGGCATTTCATAAATAGGTGCAAGTTGCCTAAAAAGAATAAGAATTTTGTTCCTAATGAGCCTAAACAGCATGCAAACAATGTTTTTGAAGAAGATGGTGTATATATGGTCCATGACTATGATTTTCAGTACATTAATTACTCAAATTCTGTGTCTAAATCTGTAAGTTCAAATGAGTGGCTGATTGACTCTGGTTGTACTTTCCATGTGACCCCGTTTGAGCATATGTTTCAAAACCTTCAGTTGGTCAAGTCCGGGCATGTTTCTTTGGCTGATGGTCAGAGTTGTGATATCTTGGGTAAAGTTGATGTCTGTCTGAAATTTGAAAATGGGAGTCTCCTTACTTTGAATGATGTTAGATTTGTACCAAACTTGAAATTCAGCCTGCTTTCAGTGTCTAAGATTGCTGATAAAATGCTAAATGGTTCTGTGAACTACTTGAGATTTCAATTTGAAAAAGACTCTATGCTTTACTTTACTGCTCCAAGAAAGGGAGACTTGTATGCTGTAAGTGCTGAGTCAGTTCCTTTACCTGTTGCTAATGTGGTCCATGAAGACAAATCTGCACTCTGGCATGCTAGATTAGGACACATGAGTAACAAAGGCATGGAAATTTTGAAAAAATCTGGTGTGTTTGGCAATGATAAGATCTCTGAAATTCCTTTCAGTGAACCATGTGTGATAGGAAAACACCATAAGTCTGCTTTTCCAGTTTCTGTTCCTTATCCTAGGAAGCATGTTAGCACTGAGATACTTGAATACCTGCATGCTGATGTTTGGGGTCCTGCTAAAGTGCCCACTCATGGTGGAAACATGTATTTTCTATCTGTCATTGATGATTTTTCAAGGAAAACTTGGGTCTTTTTAATGAAAAACAAATCTGATGTGTTTGAAAAATTGTCAAAGTGGGCAGCACAGATTCAAAATCAAACTGGAAAACGGATTAAATGCATTAGGACTGATAATGGTCTTGAATTCTGTAATCATGCTATGGATAACTGGTGCATTGAGTCTGGTATCATGAGGCATAAGTCTGTTCCTTACACTCCACAGCAAAATAGAGTGGTTGAAAGGATGAATAGAACTCTTCTTGAGAGAGTTAGGAGCATGCTTGTTGCATCTGGTTTGTCTAAACACTTTTGGGGTGAGGCCCTCATGACTGCTGTGTATTTGATCAACAGATCTCCTTCTGTTCCCTTACTTGGCAAACTACCTGAATCTGTGTTTTATGATAAACCTATCTGTTTAAAGCATTTGAGAGTTTTTGGGTGTGCTTCATATGTTCATCAAAATGTTGGGAAACTAGAACCTAGGGCTAAGAAATGCATATTCCTTGGTTATCCTGAAGGGGTAAAAGGCTATAGGTTGTGGGATAGGTCAGTTCCTGGATTCAAAACTTGTGTGAGCAGAGATGTGTCCTTCAATGAGTTTAATTTTCCTTGTTTACTTGAATCCTCACACTCTGCTACTCCAAGTGAGGTGGAGAAAATGCATGTCTATGACTTCAACAGATATGAGTTTATGTTCACCCCACCCATGGATCCTTCTGAGGTGGATCCTCTGCCTAATGATCCTCCTACCGTGACTGAGCATGCTGAAACTGACCCCACTCCCAACCCTGAACTCAACATTGATCCCACCAACCCTGCACCTCCTGATAATACTCCTTTGAATGACTATCAACTTGCTAGGGACAGGGAAAGGAGGAATATCAGACCTCCTGCTAGGTTTGATGATTATAACTTGTCTTTGTATGCATTCAATGTGTTCAACAATGTGGATTACTCTGAACCCTGCACTTATTCTGATGCTGTTAATTCTGCTGATTCTGATAAGTGGTTGACTGCTATGAATTCTGAAATGAAATCTCTGCATGATAATGAAACTTGGATTTTAGTTAAGAAACCTGAGGAGTGTTCTGTTGTTGAGTGTAAATGGTTATTTAAGGTCAAGCATGAAACTGATAACATTAGATACAAGGCTAGACTTGTAGCTAAAGGCTTTACACAAAAAGAAGGCATTGATTATAATGAAATATTTGCTCCTGTTGTGAAGTTCACCACTGTGCGCATTATGCTTGCCTTATGTGCTCATTTTAACTGGGAACTAAAGCAAATGGATGTTACCACTGCCTTCCTCCATGGTGACCTGAAAAATGATATTTATATGAAACAGCCTGAGGGTTTTGTGAGTAAGGAGTTTCCTGATCATGTGTGTTTGCTGAAAAAATCCCTATATGGTCTTAAACAGTCTCCAAGGCAATGGAATCTCAAATTTGACAAATGCATGCAGAACTTGAACTTTTCTAGAAGTCAATTTGATCATTGCTTGTATTATTCAAATTCTGAACCTCCTGTGTTTCTGTTATTATATGTGGATGACATGCTTTTACTTGGCCCTTGTCTGCAAACCATTGAAAATGTGCAGAAAAAACTGTGTGAAAACTTTGACATGAAAAATCTTGGTGATGCCAAGAAAATTTTGGGCATGAGCATAAATAGAGATAGGGAGAAATCCACCTTACTGCTGCATCAGAGTGACTATGTGAAACAAGTCTTATTGAAGTTCAACATGGAAAATAGCAGATCTGTCAATGTGCCTCTTGGCTCTCATTTTGAATTGAGTAAAAAGCAATGTCCAAAAACTGATCTTGAACTTGAAGAAATGAGAAACATTCCATATGCTAATGCTATAGGCTCTGTCATGTACTTGATGATTAGTACTAGGCCAGATATTGCTTATGCTGTTTCTTGTTTAAGTAGATATATGGCAAATCCTGGTGTTTCTCATTGGGAAGCTTTGAAATGGTTGCTTAGATATTTGAAGTTTACTATGCATCATGGTCTGAATTTTTCTAAAGCTCAAGATGGTATTAAATGTGTTGGATATGTGGATTCTAACTATGCAAATGATAGGGATAGTAGAAAGTCCTCTACTTCTTATGTGTTTACCTTGTGTGATGCCTGCATTAGTTGGAAATCTCAATTGCAAAACATTGTTGCCTTGTCTACTACTGAATCTGAGTATATTGCTGCAACTGAGGCTGTGAAAGAAGCTCTTTGGCTTGATGGTTTGCTGTCTGAAATTAGATACATTGATGATAAACCCATAGTTTTCTCTGATAGTCAATCTGCCATTCAATTATGCAAAAACCATGTGTTCCATGATAGGACTAAGCATATTGAAGTTAAATATCACTTCATTAGGGATGTAGTTGAAAAAGGAAATGTTTTGCTTGATAAAATTCCATCTGAATTCAATCCAGCAGATATGGGCACCAAGTGTCTTCCAGTTGCAAAGCTGGAATCTTGCTTGGAAACTCTGAACATTGGTCCTCGTTAATCCCTTTGTGTTTTTTGTGATAAGTCCAGCCTCTGTGGCTGCTTATCTTTTCTTTGTCCTTGTTTTTCCTTTTTTGCATGATGTGTGTTGTCTCTGTGCTGCCTGTTGTGTTCTGGTCTATATGCCTGCTGTTGTCCTGTGTTTGTCTTCTGTTTATGTCTCTTTGTTCTGTTTGTGTGAGCCTGCCTTGTTATGCTTTGTTTCTTTCCTTGTTGTCTGCTCTGTGTGTTCTGTTGTGTGTTGTCTGTTGAGTCTTCAATGATAACCCTTTGGGTTTGAGAAATGGTGATTTCCCTTGGGTTGGTCTCTGTTGTTGAGATTGAGTTAAATATGCATAATATTTTTCTCACCCTCTATTGTCTTGTCTTTGTGATAGGATGATAGTAAAAATGGCTGTGATGATAAAGCTCGAATCAAAGGCTGGCTCTTCCCTGGTGACTTAATGATCATTGTGCCAAAGGTGGAATGTGGAGTGTTGGCCCAATTCTCATTAATTCCCTTAAGCCCAAACCCGAGCCCACCTTCCCTTTAAACTTTCAGCCCAAGCCCATCCCCTTTTATATCCAACCTCCCCACAGCTAAACCCTAAATCCCTTTCCTCCCTTGCGCCGCTGTGATTTCTCTCTCCCATCTGCGCCCTTCCAGTTCCCTCCGCCGCCCGACTCCTCGATATCCCTACCGTCTTCAATTCTCCATCCCCCTTTCCCGATACCTTTCAACCCCTTTTAATCTGGCCCTAATTCTTCACAACAATGGGAAGGTTTTCAGGCAAAAACTCTTGAGAAGGCTCTGCTACTCCTTCTGTGTGCTTCCTCTGCTGTGTGTGAACGAAGCCTTCCCTGTTGCTGTGAGAGTTATCACCGGATTCCTGCCCACCGGATTCCTGATTGGTGATACTCTGGTTGATTGTGAAGCCATCGGAATTCCTGCCCTTAGGATTCCTGCTGTTGGTGACTGTCCATCTGAGATCTGAGTGCCGATCTGCTCTCACTGTTCCTTTGAGCTGTGATCATTAACGCTGCCGGAAGAAGCCTTGCCTACCGTGGGAAAATCTGAGCCAAAGTGTCCCGAGGACACATTTTCCCACTTCGATCTTTTCTGTTCTTTCCTGCTTTTCTGTCTCTTTTTGTTTTTCTCTCTTTGTATCAGTTTACTTGTTGGTTTCTTGGTGTTCTACAGGTACAGGTACAGAGGAGTGAAGACGAAGAAGAAGAAGGAACGTGAAGTGGATCTTGGCACTAGAGTGTCGTGTGAAGGCGGCAGGACGGTCGGAAACCAAGAGGTGAACCTCCGGCTAGGCGAAGATACCCAACACTAGGCTTTGGATAATCAAGGTTTGCCTAAGGTCTAAGAGAATTTATGTAATCAGCAGTGACTGATTTTTAGCTTTGGGATTCTCTTCTTCGATTCAAGCTTTGGGGAATTTGAGCTTTGGCTGAGAAGCAATTTTGGCAGAGCTTCATCTTATGTTGTTGAATCGGTGAAGATTGAAATGATCCTCGAGCGCTACTTATAGGAGAAGTCTTGAATAGATCAGTTGGCGAAGAAGGTCTTCAAGATTTCTTCCGGTAGAGAGAAATTTGAACTTGGGCTGAGGCTTCAATCTTCTAGGTTCCTTGTTTGGTGAGAACGGCTATGTTGAAGAGCAGGAGATGCGATGTCTCTGATAAAGTAGTCACCAAATAGGAATGACCTCTGTAGAGAAAGGATGATCCTGAGATCTCTGCATTTAATGCGGCTGTACTTTTGGAGTACGTGGCTTCCTTTGAACGTTGGAGGTTCAGTCTGAGGAAGAATGTTTAACTGATATTTGACTTTAGTATCAGTCTGCTGATTCCACGTGGCACACATTAAGTAATCAGTTCAAGACTGATTATTCGACTGATACTTCAGTCGGCAACTTCAGTCTTCAGTCCTTCGTTCTTCAGTCTTCAGTCTTCAGAACAACAACTAAACTAGAAAAAGAACTCTAACACTTGAGTTCGAACACTTCTAGTCTATTACAAACAAAGCCTATGGATTTTGGTATCATCAAAACAAGGATTAGGATATTCCATTAAGTTCCCAACAGTCACTAATGAGATGAACATGGATCGTACTCGCCCATACACACTACTGGAGATTGTTCATGCCCTTAAGCAAATACATCCGCTCAAGGCTCCAGGGCCGGATGGTATGCACGTCTTTTTTTACTCTTCATGTTGGTCTTTCTTATAGCGTGATCTTATTCCCATGCTTCTTAGTGTTCTTAATAATAGGGCTAGCCTAGAGTCGATTTATTCTACTTTTATTTGTCTTATTCCCTCCAAAAAAAAGTGTTCTTTGCCTTCTGATTTCCGCCCTATTAGTTTATGCAATGTGGTCTATAGGATTATATCTAAAGTTATTACTAATAGGCTCAAATCTTTTCTCCCTTCCATTATCCATGGGTGTCAGTTTGCTTTTGTTCCTGGGTGTCATATTACTTATAATGCTCTTGCTTTTGAGTTTTCCATATGATGAAACTTAATAAGGCAAAAAGAAAAGGTGTTTTTTGCTTTCAAGCTGGATATGGCTAAGGCCTATGACAGAGTCGAGTGGAATTTCTTAGATGCTATGATGAGGAAGTTTGGCTTTCACTCCTCTATTGTGGACTTGATCATGCGTTGTGTGTCTTATGTGTCCTTCCGTGTTCTTGTTAATGGCTTCCCGGGAGAGTCGTTTGTGCCTAACCATGGGTTGAGGCAAGGCGACTCCTTATCCCCCTTTATTTTCTTATTTTGTGCTGAAGCTCTTTCAGGTCTTCTCCAGCGTGCTGAAACCTAAAACCTGATTTATGGTGCTCATCTTTGTTGTTCTGCACCCCGTGTGAGACATCTGCTATTTGTTGATGATTGTATAATTTTTGGACAGGCTTGCCCGATGGATGTGATGGCTATTATGGATATTCTTGGCCGTTATGAGGAGGTCTCGGGATAGAAGGTGAATTTAGACAAATCAGCTGTCACTTTCAGTGGAGGAGTTACTGACAATATTCGGCAAGATTTGGCAACTCGACTTGAGGTTATGTGTGATACTAGACATGGAAACTACCTTGGCATCCCGAGTACTGTGGCAAGGTCCAAAACGAAGATCTTCCAAATCATTGTTGATCGTACGAGGAAAAAGACCAAAGATTAGGAGCGACATTTTTTGTCGAGGATCGAAAAAACTATTCTCATCAAAGCAGTTCTCCAATCCATTCCTTCCTAGCTTATGAGTTGTTTCGCTCTTTCAGATCAGATTTGTCAAAGGCTCAATAGCGTGGCCGCGAGTTTTTTCCGGGGCTAAAAGAAAGATGAACGTCGAATTCACTGGAAAAGCTGGAAAAAGCTTTGTGGTCCTAAGGAGAAGGGTGTGGTCTCGGATTTAGGGACCTTCATCTCTTTAACAAAGCCATGTTGGCCAAGCAAGTGTGGATAATCTTGCTCAATGACTCTTCGATGCTTGCTCGCTCCCATAAAGCTAGGTACTTCCCAAGATCTGACATCCTCCTGGCGAATAATGCTCATAAATCATAATCCATCTTTTGCCTAGAGAAGCTTATTGGTGGGTCGGGAACTCTTGATTGCGAGACTGGCGTGGCGCTTCGGAGATGGTTCAAGGATCCGAATTGGCATTGATGCATGGCTCTCGATTGGAGATGGAAAGTTTAGAGCAGCTTTAGTACCGGAGGAGCAGAATAATGATCGGGTGGCTGTTCTACTTCTCGATTCGAGTTTTGTGGGATTTTGAGAAGATTTCTTCGATTTTCAGGGCTGAGGATTTATGGAAATTCTCGAGCCACATCAGAGCTAAATTCTCTTGTCCTGACCGGCCCTTTTGGCAGCATGGAAAATGCAATCTGTACTTTGTTAAGTCCGGTTATGCTTTGGCTTGTGCTCTTAGGGATGTTAATGAACCTTCGCCTTCTGGTGGTAGCGACATGTTATTCAAGTGGATTTGGAATTTAGAAGTGATCCCAAAGGTTTGAATTTTCTTACGGAAACGTTTTGCTGAGGCTCTCCCTACTGCTAGTGCTTTTCTGACCAGGTCCATCAACGTTGATCCCTTTTGTCGAAGATGCGGCGAGCATGTAGAGACTATATATGGAACATGCCCTTCGTGATTGCAGCTTCTTTTGGGCGGCTTCCCCTCTCTGAGTTCCGTGTCTTCTGGATGACGAGATATGTCCTTTCCCTTTATGGTTCGAGAAGATCAGATCCACTAATGATAGGAAAGTCCACAAAGCTTTTGCAAATTTGGCATGATCTATTTGGTATGCAAGGAATATGTTCGTGTTTCAGGGAAAGTCCTTCAGTCATCAAGAGTGCTTCAACATCGCCCAACGAGCTTCTTGGACCAAGCTCACATGTACCCCGGACACTCGGCATTCCAATCCTCAAAGGGTGAGGCCGAGCCGGGATAAGCAAGTTGTGGTTGCCTGCGATGCTGCTGTTCAGGGATGAGCTGGAGTGGGTTTCGGTGCAGTGATTACTGGTGTATCTGATGTAGTGATGGGGTGGTTTTCTTTCTGGAGCATTCTCGATGGTCGAAGGTAAAGCTACAACGATCCTTGAAGGTCTGCGCTTGGCGGTGGAGTTCGGATTGGATGATGTGATTTTGGAGACGGATTGCCAAGTTTTTTACTGGATGCTCACCAAACGTGATGTTGACCGCTCTTACCTGGGGGATACTATCACAAGCATTCATGAGATAGCTTCTACCATGAGGAATGTGGAGTTCAGTTGGACGCCGAGGGAGGGAAATGCTACTTATGATCGCCTTGCTAAGTTAGCTATTCTGTACCGGGCTGAGCCCTTTTCTTTGATGTCAATTCTTGATGTTCTCGTTAACCTTTTCCCTGATATAAGATGTTTCAAATAT